>NC_142940.1:8128318-8130818 GCF_046866305.1 Octopus bimaculoides | reverse complement strand
CTAGTCAATAGACTATATATTATTCATATAAATACAGTGTACATTTAAACACATAAGAGATGGCCATAATAGGACATCTAACCCGCTAGAAGGAGTAGTTAAAATCCAAACCACTATTAGAGGTAATTTCGAAATTACCCCTATGTACACTGTATTTATATGAATAATATATAGTCTATTGACTATTTTTTTTTCTTCACGCTAGACCACTGGTAGCCAAAAATTTCAAATTTTTAAATAATTTTTTTTGCTACGCTGAAATTTATAAATATACATAAATATATAAACATATATATATATATATATATATATATATATATATATATACTTTGTGTATAGGTGTATACAAATATGTATGTAAACGTGTATATACATACGTATATGTATATATAAATATATATATATATATATATATATATATATATATATATATATATATATATATATAAGCATATATATATGTGTGTGTGTAAGCATATATATATATATGTGTGTATACGTTCGGCGCCCAAGTGTTTGTGTTTGTGTGTGTATGTATATGTGCGTATGTATGTGTGAGTGCATAGCTGTCCACTTCCACCTCTAGATTTTTCGATGTGTCTGTATTTAACTATTGTTACTTCAGTCCACACATTTTGTCTATTTGTTACCTCAAGTCTTTAAATCATTTCATAATATAATAAGAAACCGTTCCATTTCACTCATCAAATTAGAGCATAGTTTATAAATCCCCCACCATCCACCACATTGCCTTTAATTCCATACAGTTTACGTTGCTTTAAACGATAAACACAATAAAGAGAACGTCGTTATAAAGTGAACCAAAGCTAACGATCAAGGTAAAAATCGGAAATGAAGATAAACACACGGAATGTAAATATATTGGTCTAAACATCGAGCCGTCCATGCATACACAGCAGTACATGTCTATGGCTGGGGAAGTGGCGAAGAACGTCAGTAGAAGAAAAAAAAAAGTTGAAAAGAATGAGATTAGCGGGTTCGGAAATAGAGTTTCTTCTGGTTCTGTTGGAACGTTCAGAATGTCCAGATGAAATCAATAACTCGATTGATGAGATTCATAGGTCCGGAAGAACTCTGGCAGTACGATACGAAAGTAACCCATTGTTTGTCTGTTCGAAGTATTTGTCAGAAAATATAGGGGGAGCCACCAGTATTGAGCGGTTGTAAATCTTTTCAAGAGAAATAAATAAATAAATAAATAAATAAATAAATAAATAAATACAGGGAAGATAAATGTGTATGCTGCTGGTTTCTCGGTTTCTTTTTGGAAATGCGTCTTTAGAATACTGATTAACTTTCTAACGTGATGATACATGCGAGGGAAGGAAAAGAAAGTTATACACACACACACACACACACACGTATATACATATATACATACATATGTAGATAATCATATAAATGTATGTATATATATATATATATATATATATATATATATATATATATATATATATGTATGTATATATATTATATATATAACATCTATTTTCATTTATCTTTTATTTGTTTTAGTAATAAAGAGGCCGAGCTGGGGTATCGTCTTGAGCAATTTTAGTCGAATGAATCCCCTTCAGTAATATTAAAGCCTGTTATTTTCTCTATCGGTTTCTATATCGATAGTGGAATATACTTGACCAAGGTGCCACGCATTGCAGCTGCACTCGTAACCCTGTGGTTAGGAAACACACTTCTTACCACAGAGCCACGCCTGCAGCTATATATGAATATATGAATTTACATTCGTACTATATAAGTATGTATATATATATATATATATATAGATGTACATACATATAATACATATACACATATACATATGCACACGCATACACACAGACAGATACATATATTGTCTTAGATTATATTTCTTCTTACCGTTCTTTTTGTAGGCGTTTTTGTACTGGAAATATTTCCGCAGTTCAATTTCAACTTATCTTCTTATGGATCACCTTTAAAGCGATGTGTTTATATGTAATTTCTGAAAATTTTTATTTCAATGATATCTTCTTTATCTAAATATATCACAAGATAAACAAATGACGGCTTTGTAAGGTGAATTCTACAATTAAATATGTGATTTTCTCCGTACGTATCTTTGCCAAATGAAAATATTTATACACACACACACACACACACACACACACACACACACACACACACACACACGTGTGTAAATATTTATATATATATAACTGGACCACATTTCCATATTGATTAACGAAAGAAAAATGATTTATCAAATTCCTATCTGTTCCTGTATTATCTAAGATGTACAAAAGAAAAATATTTACATCTCTATAAGAGAATCGTAGTTTCACACCTTGGTGTTTTGACACCAATACTATTGAAACCAATTAAAACCTAACATGTTCATTACCAAAAAATCGCTATTTGATAAAATCGATAACTGCATCTACATTTCTGTAGATGCATATATTTTGACACGAAATACTAAAATGTACGCCTGACTCTTATG
>NC_142940.1:8118318-8123318 GCF_046866305.1 Octopus bimaculoides | reverse complement strand
ATTTACATATGTATGTGTGTGTGTGGAGAGAGAGAGAGAGAGAGAGAGAGAGAGAGAGAGAGAGAGAGAGAGAGACAGAGAGAGAGAGAGAGAGACAGAGAGACAGAGACAGGGAGAGAGAGAGGACAAAAAAATGAAAGAAATAAAGACAGTTCAAGCCTAGATACATATATGAGCACAGTATTGCTAAGTTACATTATCTCTAAGTTAGTTACATTATCTAAGTTACATTATCTAAGTTACATTATCTAAGTTACATTATCTAAGTTACATTATCTCTAAGAAGTGATCTTAAATAATGCATAATACGCTGGCGGACCGTAGAACGCGATTTCGATTCCTATCTGAAGAATCTTTTGTTTTATTTTCATTAAGAAATATCTTCGTTGTTATCTAGACCATTTCAAAATATCAATGTTCACCACTTTAATGAAGAACGTTATAATGTTTTTTCTTTCCTAATTGTTAAGGTGTCATCCTCGTAGAACTGTTTTCCAGTCATATATAGGAGTTCTATCCTTGTAAGGGAACCGTTAGGTGTTGGCTGTCAAGTCTCATCGATGAATTGCTTGAAGCCTGGTGGAAAGTGGCTTCGATTTGCGTGAACTGTGGCTGTAAAGAATTGTCTATATTCCTGTAAGGAATTCTGTAATTTCCTCGCAGATGATAATATATTACGTTTCGAGGCTTTCTTTCATATTCTACCAACTTAACGATACACAGTCGAAGAGCCACGCAGATGGTTTTGAAATATGGCCTGCTGTTTTCTTTTACTTTCCCTGTTATCAATTGTACGCAAACCTGGAAACATTGCTAGAAGCCATTAACTGACATTATATTGAAAGAAGGAAATGTTTTATTCCACAGTATTCCTGCATTAATGCAATTCGTAGTGACGAAGAAAATCAAACGACTTTATTTAATTCTTGGCAACTCTCAACACAGAAATGTGTGGTTCTTTATCAGTCTCAGCATCATCCTTTTTCTATTCCTGAGCTTTCTCCTTCAGAGATCTGCTGTCGTAGTTTTCTGATTTTCTCTTTGGTATCCCAGTCTCAGGATTTCTGCTCTGAACACCCACACCAACCTAGTTTAGAACCGAATCATGGATGCTACGTAATTTAAGGACTGACTTTCTTGTTAATGACTGGACGATCCTGGTAAACCTGGACCAAAATATTTTCCAGGCTTCTCATGTTATTACTATTACGATATTCTGATATTGCTTTAGGGGAATATTACTATCTGCTAAAGGTATAAATTTATATTGCTGCCCAACTCACCCCTGTTCCTTGGCTCCTTAGTCGCCTTTTCATCAATGAAACTGTGCAAACTTGTCGTCTAATAGATTAATGTGCTAGGTAAAGAAGACACTATTATATAATAAATTATATTACCTATTGTCCGTAACATGAGTAGAAGACCCTTGTGCATTTGTTCTCGAAGAAAATACAGCAGTTCTGTACAATAGGCAGCACACGTCACCTCTCAAACAGGTGAGGTTTTTGTTCTTTTTTGCTCAGTATATTTCAACAAGAAGCAAAATCGTCGCATGTAATCATTTTCTTTTTCAATGAGACATGTAAAATCGCAATTTCAGTAGGAAATGCAGATAATATATGACAGTAGAAAATATATTATGCCTATCAATTAAGTCTAATGACACCAATCCACTCGTGTCTGCATTGATTCTATGATATTTTCTTTCTGCTTAAACGTGATCTCAATAAAATTTTCCAGTAAAAATTTCATGTAAACTTATGTTCAAAACACTAACATAATAATGACAATGTTATTTTAATAAATTCTCAACAATTTTCAGAATTAATTGAAGTAGAGGAAGTATATTTAAAGAGAAATATGGCAACAGAAGGAAAGTGATATCTTTTTTATTATTTCGTGCAAGTTTGAGCCTCGTTTCAGCTCGAAACACATTTGAAACATTTGGTTTTGCTTAACGCTTACAATTTACTCTCTGTAAGATTTCAGACTATAAGCCATTTTTACTTGACTTATTTATTACATAAAATATTTTCCAAACTGATGTGAGTGATGGTCAGATCATGAAATTTTGATTTTAAACACTGAAATTTATAAGCTCAGCGAGAAAATTATGGGATTTCGACTTATAAACGGAGACAATTACACCTAACCTCATAATAACAAAATTCGCCAAAAAATATAAGAATCGGTCAGCAAATATATTTACTACAAATTTATGATTTAACCATTACCCAAAATTTACTATGTCTCATATTTTAAATGATTCTTCTTAGACAAAAACATATTTGCCATCTACTTAATACAGGGGAAGACAAGATCTCCCATGAGGCATTAATTTAATTGGAAGATTATAGCTGAGAGATTCTATGTAAATAATATTAGTTTGTAAGATAGGTGTAATAACTCTTTTCTTTGTTTACATGTCTATCGTTCAATATGTTTGCACACGATCTCAAAATATTATTTGACATTATTTCTTGAATTTTTTTACTTTGTTAATCGATCTAGAGAACTGGTAAAACGTCTAACCAGCCAGGAACCCACCTATCCAGCTGTCTGCACATTAAAATTATAATGTATTTGCTTATGTACGTATGTATATATGTATGTATGTATGTATCTATGTATGTATGTATGCGTGTATGTACAAACACACATACACACACACGCACTCACACATATACATGTATGTATGTATATTGTTGACGTCATAAGAATTTTAAAATTTTCGAGAGAACGAGAAATAATTCTTTCTTGGAATATCTCGAAGCACTCACATACATCTAATTTATAATAGCACGTGAATATTGAGTGAGAAGACACTTGGGCAACCTTCTGCTTTTCCTATCTATCTATCTATCTATCTATCTATCTATCTATCTATCTATCTATCTATCTATCTATTATCTGCCATGACGTAAAAATTGTAAAGTGTATATCCGTCATACGTTTTACATAGTACAGCAATACCTAATATAGAACGCAAAGTCGATAAATATATTTATTATACCAAATTTGGTAAGTTACATTAGGATAATTTAAACTTGGCTTGAATATTTACAACACTAGCTAGGCACAGCGGCTTACACACACACACACACACACACACACACACACACACACACACACACACACACACACACACGCGCGCGCGCACACACACGAATATATGCGACAGTGCAGTTCTTTCTAACGCATCGTAATGAAAAGCAACGTCTTGTCCTTGTTCGTTCTCTTTATTAAATTTTCTCTACCTTTTCCTATATATATATATAGATAGATAGATATATAAAGTATGGTGCTGTGTCTACAAGGCTTCGTCTGTACATATCGTTGCCTTAATCGCAGACACGGCTTATGTAAATAACTTAAATGTCTTCACCCAAAGTTGATCAGTAAACGTCTAACCTACATAATCTTACCTAAGCCTCTTGTTTCGCTTATGACCAGTTAAGATTCCTATCTGTGTGATCACGAAAAACATTGTGCTTTACCTAGAGCACGGTCTCCATTATTACAAACAGATCACGTCGGAAAGAGGATTTTATAAATTACAGGTTGTCACCAATAATATTCTTCCATTCTCGAGAGCTATGTAGTGTTGTGCATTGCGAACAACTCTGCTGCAAGTACACAGCACACCCGTGCAATAGTGTTAACCGTCATGGCCTGACATGAGTGTCGGGGTTACTCCAATGAACAAATCTGTGAATCACGTTAGACATCAGTAGCTTCCTCGAGTGTCCACATGGTTTAATACAGTCATGCGTGATTTTAAGCTTTGTCTTTTGGTGGTATATCACTAGTGTTAAAGTTTTCGCAGCACAATTTAGTGTTTTCCACCCATGATGATTTCAATAAATTGTTCATTAATTCTAGAGTTGTGCGAAAAATTCTTGAGGTTTTGACTTACGTCTATTTATATTTCGGTCGAAATGCTTCCAAGGTCGATGTTTTTTTTTTTCTTATCGCCGATCCACAAAGATGTGATTGTCTTCTTCTGAAAGTAAGATATGAGATACAACTTGCTACTGGTGTTCTCCGGTTTGAACAGCCAAAGAATGGTCTGAGATGGAACAGACATTGAAATTTTGCAAAACTATCAACATATCTAATTCAGCCGTCTGCATCATTTTAAATAAACCTGATATCGATGAAACTGGATAAAACACGCACAGAAAGACACATACAACACACACACACACACGTACATATTCACCCCCCATATACACACTCATACACACACACTAGCACAAACACATATACACACTCACACACAGACACAAACACACATACACGTATACTCAATATATATAATCGTACTCACAAATGCACACATTCACACACACACACACACACGCACACACAGACACACACAAACACACACTGTCTCACACTCATACATACAAACATATAAAATCACACACACATATTCTATAAATACAATGGCAGTAACTCGCACACGTAAAACACACACACATAGACAAGTAACAGAATTAAAATCTTATGACTTATAATAAAGTAACCGAATGATGTAGCAGAAAGTTTCTTGGGAATCTCAATAATTAAAATGTCGGAACAGTTTTTGTCTGCGGCTTCCATTTCCGATAACTTAGACCGTTGTCAAGTCCGTCTCAAAGATATTTCTATAAACACAAGTTTTATATTGAAGCATTTACTCACGCAACAATTTTTTTCGCATATCGTTACGGTGGCGTACGTATGAAATTGTGTAATTGTTTGTTTATGGAAATAAGCGTGTTGTGTAAATCACAATCTGATATTCGGTCATTATAAATGAGTGTATGTTAGCGTGTGTCTGTGTTTCAGTGTGTGTGTGTGTGTGTATAGATAGATAAAATCACATACACATAAACACACACGCACGAACATATACGCGCGGGCACACAGACACAGACAAACACACATATACACACACACACAAACACACTCACACATTCATCTGAATATCAACGTATTTCCCTCCATTTAACAAA
>NC_142940.1:8100818-8103318 GCF_046866305.1 Octopus bimaculoides | reverse complement strand
CCTTGTATTGTTACTAAACGTTATATTGAGCCATATATGTATTTGCCGTATCATCATCCGTATTTTATTTCCATTTCAAGAAAACAGGAGCGTCCTTATATTTATAAAACCTGTTTGAAAACATTCACCGTATTTCATTGTCCTATGTTTAGTAGATATAACAATACATTAATCCATACGCAAATATTATCTCGCTACTGTAATTCGCCGTTTGATTAATGGCGATATTGGAAGTTGTAGCGATCGTTGTAAGCGTAAATTGCGAGTTCTTTACCGGTGTTATTTCATTGTGCAATCCATATCTTCGAGATACAGGTCTATAATTTAACCGAACGTTGATGTGGTCACTATGTAATTATATGCAAATGCGTGTAACAGATATCCTGTAATCGCTGTTTCAACGCGTTAAACGTATTGCTTTATGGCGGATACGATCGGACTGATCATAATGAATAATCTGTAAAGATCACCAATTGATAAAACGGCAGAAATATGCTCTAAAAATTCCTTACATTGTGTAATGGCGTTCCCAGTTCA
The DNA here is from genome assembly GCF_046866305.1 of Octopus bimaculoides. NCBI lineage: Eukaryota > Metazoa > Mollusca > Cephalopoda > Octopoda > Octopodidae > Octopus > Octopus bimaculoides. The sequence continues at coordinate 8,102,781 of NC_142940.1, read as the reverse complement.
AATGTAACCAGGGGTCAAATTGGCTCTTTCTTCCCCCATGTCTCGATGAAATATATACATATTGGCATCGATTAAATCGATATTAGCCCTTACTCCAACTCTTGTATACGATTGACAGAAGGTAGGAATAATGAATATTAATAGGAATGTCACTATTGGCAGAACCGTTCGAGTCGGAAGAGGAGGGGGAAAAAACCCTTCTGATATTTATTCCGACTGGCTTTTTACATACGGAGTTCAAATATTACCGAGGTCAAATTTGCCTTTCATCCCATCCGGGGTTGATAATATAAGAACGACTTGGGATCTAGGGTCAATGTAATCTATTTGCGCCCTCCTCTAAAATTATCGGGCTTGTAAAACATTATTATTAAAGGCAGACCCATTTATTCCGACCTACGTATCCAAGCCATATTTTTAATCACCAGTCACCAAATTAACTGAAGGATAGAATTTTCCCAATCCATTCCAAAATGTTTACCTTCCCTTTTATCGTCTGTCTTCTACGTTTTTCAGTCATTAGATTGCAGCCATGTTGGGTCACAACCTTGAAAGATAAGTACTAGAGGCGAGCGAATCGACTGCAGTACTTATCTTTTCTTAAAAGCATGATAGTCATTCTGTCGATCTCTTTTAATGAGGCGCTAAGTTGCGGGGACATTAACACACCCGTTCTCAAGTTATAATGGCGGAAAACACAGACACAAAGACCCGCAGGCACACACACTTACACACACTTACACACACATACACGCACATACAGACACACACACACACACACACACACAAACACACACACGCACATGCACATACTCACAAACACATACACACGCAGATACACACACACACACAACTAAATGCATATACATAGATGTATACACATATATATATATGCATACGTGCATACATACATACATACATACATACATATACATACATACATACATACATACACACATATAACGGGTTTCCATTCAGTTTCTGTCTACCAAATCTACTCAGAATGCATTGGTCGACCCGAGGCTATAGAAAAAGACGCTTGCCCAAAGTGCCACGCAGTGAGACTGAAACCGTAACCATATAATGGAGAAGCAAACTTCTGACTACACACTATGAAAACTTTAACGAGATAATACCTGTCTTAATTTAGTTCACACAACATTCACTGTTTCTATCAAACGTAGGAACACTTTCTTAGCCCTCTTAAATGGGGGTGGTGCATTCTTCCTTGCGGAATCGGTTAATAGCTCTATTTGTTTCCAGTATTTTTATATAACCTCATAAGTGAGGAAAGTTTGGATATCGAACGACTGGATAAAAGTTACAAGGAGAAAAAGATGATGATGATGATGATGATGATGATGATGATGATAAAGTTTCACCGTTACATTTACCGAATTTCCGCTGCCGTTATATAGTGAACTAACACTCAGAGAGAAAGGTTAAAGATGGAGAACGGATTGCGATATCTAGCTGAGGAAGAGAAGAACGAAAATAAAGAGGAGGAAGAAGAGAAACAATGAAGAGGAATAAGAAAAAGCAAGATACAAAACGAAAGGAGAAAAGATAATGAGAAAAGAGGGAGAAAAAGAAGACGAAGGAAAGAAAAATTAAAAGAAACGAAAGAGGAACGAGAGGATTAAAGAAGGAAAACTACAAAATAGAATGATGAAAAGAGAAAGAAGAGATGAAAAGTTACAAGGAGAAAAAGATGATGATGATGATGATGATGATGATGATGATGATGATGATGATGATGATGATCATGAAGAAGGAGAATAAGCAGAACAAGGGGAGTAGCGAGAGAAGAAGAAAAAGGTAGAAAAGAAAAACGAAGAAGAAATGGAGCAAGAAGAAATGGAGCAAGAAGAAAGAGGAGGAGAAGGGGAGAGGAATTGAAAAAATATTGGCAATGACAAAACGGGAAAGTATGGATGAAGTCGAATTGTCGGAGAATTCTCTG
>NC_142940.1:8080818-8088318 GCF_046866305.1 Octopus bimaculoides | reverse complement strand
CTTCTTTTCATTTGTTGTTGTATTTTTCGTCCTTCTCCATTTTATTCGGGAGTTGTCTTGTGTTGTGTGAGTTGAATTGAAAGGACTTGTGAACATAATCTTTTATTTTTATAATCAAATAATTTTTCTTTACCTATAATTTAATTAAAAGTAACAATGGAAGCAACAACCGACACCCAAATTATACACACCGCCGTCACCCCATCTTCCATTAGACACCACCACATCTCCACCACTGCTGAGATTACCACCGCCATCACCACCACCACCACTTGCACCAGCTTCACCTCCTCCCACAAAACCCCTAAAAATCCTTTCCACAAGAGAAATTTCGACCACAAACTAACTCTTATCAGTAGCTTTTTTGTAAGGCTGTCACATCGACGAACCCAAACACTTATATGGCAACCTAAACTACCATCCCCACCGCCATCCATGCAATAACCTGCAGCCCCACCGCCGCCAGCATCACCACGATTGTAGCGCCACCACTACTCTCAGGAGCAACAGCCAATAACATTAATAAACTTCGTCACCACAACCGAAACAATCAGCAACGCCACCATCACTCACGCTTGTAATACCAGTAAGACCTCCACTGCTGCACCGACACCGCAGACATTGTTTTGTAAATTCAAGTGCCAGAGAATTAGTCAACCTGAATCTATAGAAGAATATTCATGCCCACATTGGAGTGATCAGTGCATTGAGATCGAATCCCGAAATTCTCTTTAGACAACAACGATTGCACCCATTGCGAACCAGTTCAGAAATTATGTATGTATGACATTCTTACACGTGTTTCATTGAAAATCTGAATTTTATTCAGCTTCTCTCGTCTTAAGATGAAAAGCAACGACCATTTATGCTAAGCTGTGGTTGTATGTCTTTTAATTTTGGAACACGTTGCTATTTCTTTGCTAAGCTTTGATACATTACATAATTCTATAACTGTCACTGCAGTGATATTTATAATCATAAGAGCCCACTGGGAGATCGTTCTGAGTTTGCAGTGATGAAACTGTAATGAGATTACACGGCTGCTGAGTGATAGTTCCATATCGTCTGTAGTGTTCGTTTTTTGCAAGTTGCAAATTGTTAACCACTAATTTCTCCTACTATTATAAATATCCTGTCGCACAAATTCCCTTTTCTTACACTCCACTCTGTCTCTCTCACTCACTCTCTCATAAAAATCCGTATACAAATGGGAATACACACACACACACAACAGATGGAATTTCCAGGAATCCAGGATAAGAAACATGTCTGAAATAACTGTAGTAAACCACAATTCACCGGTTGTTATTATAGATACATACATGCATACATACATACATACATACATACATACATACATAAATACACATACTTATATATATTTATGACGACTCTTACCTTATCTTTTATTCCCCTCTTAGTTTCTTCCCTTTTTTACGCTCCCCCACTCTTTCACAACTCTTGGCCCATCTTTTTTTAGTTCCTGCTATTTTCCACTCGTTTATCACCCCTGTACCTTTCTCTTTGTCTCTGAGTTTTTTTATGATCCTTCAATCCCGCTGTCCTCTACCCATCTCTCCTCCTTCCACGTGACCGGTGTACGTCCAGCCATGATCTTTCGTGGTCTAACTGCCGACCATCAGTCAACACCTCTTGTGTCCGTCTCCTATGTTCCTGCCTTTAAGGCTTTCACTTCATACACGCCAGCTCAATTTGAATCGTTCTCAGTCGAAAGACGCCTGTTATTTTCTTCTTGTTTATATTCATAATTGTGTACCATGTTCTCCATTTTACATCTTTTAGTGTGCCATGTTCTCCGTGCTTTGTCTTTGTTGCCGTACACATTCGCCAGCTTTTTGACGAAGGGGTCTAATGCTCTTAGCTTAGATTTTTTGGGGAAAACCAGATCGAACCGTCTCAAGTGTAACTGCCCGAAACAGTCGTGACTACTGGGACTTGACTGAGGAAAGAAAGCCACGAATGACCCGTCTTGTTTTGCCTGTCCTAATTTTTGTTCATCTTGTACGTCTTGCATCATGTATCTGTCCGAATGTTTTTTAGAACTCTATAGCGTTTTTGTTCCATTTATATATACATATATATATATACATACACACACACACACACACACACACACACACACACACACACATATATATATATATATACATATATATATATATATATATATATATATATATACATACACACAGATATACATCTTTGTTTCTCCGTCTCCTGCCTGCAAGTCTCTAAGATTGTGTGTTTGTGTGAATCAATGTGACTGGTAATATTTATCTATCTATCTATCTATCTATCTATCTATCTATCTATCTATCTATCTATCTATCTCCGCTTTTCCATTTCTATATCTCTATCACACTTTTTCTCTCTATCTGCCGATCTCTCTCCCTCCCACTCTCTCTCTCTCTTTCTCTCTCACGCACACACATACATACACACACATGCACACACAGATACACACACACACTAATATAACACAGAGGAAATTAAAACGTAAAGAATCCAGCTAGGTCCGAACCACCTACCAATTTATCTACTTTTCGATTTATCTATCTATTTATTTATTATATTAATTTATCTTCCCTGTTTACTTTGTTTCTCATCTTCCTGACCATTTCTGCCTCACTTTCTATTTCTGACTCTCCCCTCTCTCTCTCTCTCTCTCTCTCTCTTACTACCTCTCACTACCTCTCAAGCTATTTCTTTCTCCCGCTGTCACTCTCTCTCTCCGCTCATCACTTACTCTCCCTCTCTCTCTCTCTCTCTCTCGTTTACTCCCACTTCCTCTCTCTGTCGCTTTTACAGTGATATTCAAATGATATCGTCTCAGAATGACAAATGTGTAGCAAAGAAGTTGCCTTGCTAATTCGCAATTATGAATAAAACATTAGACTTTTAGCAGTTTAAAACAACGTTTCAAATATCCATAATTTATGAGCTATTTTTCTTACTCTTTCTTTATTCTTATATTAATGTTATATATTTTTTATTAATATCATTATTGTACTTATTGTTCTTCATGTTTCCACGATTTGGATTCATTCTGTTTTTGTATATTCGTTCAGTGTTTTATTATTATTATGTTTTTTTTTACAATTATTTTATTATATGCAGTTATTTTCCTTTGTATTTCTTTTGCTAATTCTCTGTTTTCATTATTATCATATATTTCAGAAGGTTTGTTTTGTAATTTATACTTCATCATCAGATTTCCTTTCATTTTGATTAACAGACACAATCGACTCGACGTTTCTCTACGATTCTGTGTGTATGCTGGTGTATATGTGAATGCATGTACGTATGTATGTATGTATGCATGTATGTATGTATGTATGTATATATATGTATGTATATGTATATATGTATTTATATAAATATGTATATATGTATATGCAATTATATAAATATATATGTATATGAATATATGTGTTGGTATACATATGTGTATATGTATATATATAATATATATGTATATATAGGCCACATTTATGCGATACAAATAGACGTATACCGATACAGGTACAACGCAAATACACACACACACGTATGTATATATATATATACATATATGTGCGTCTGTGTGTGTGTGTGTGTGTGTGTGTGTGTGTGTGTGTGTGTGTGTGTGTGTGTGTGTGTGTGTGTGTGTGTGTGTGTGTGTGTGTGTGTGTGTGGAAAAAATTTTTGAGACATTGTGTGTAGTTACAAAATTTGAATAAGTTGACATACCGTACATTGGATGAAGCATTTACGCAGCGATTCTGAATGAATGCTTAGCAAAGGACTCATACATGCATATATACCGCTGTATGTATGTATAGATAGATGGATGGATGGACGGATATATGCATATATGGGCATTTCTGTATCTATCTATCTATCTATCTATCTATCTATCTATCTATATATGTATACATATATATATATATATATATATATATATGTGTATGTGCATGTGCGTGAGTGCATGAGAACATGCGTATTCTTTTGTGTTTGTGTGTCATTGCTAAAGTCTCACGTGACTATCTTGAGGTATCTGTTCCAGCTTTTTGAATTCCATGTTTAGTTTCTGTCGAATTAAACTTTCCACCTTTTCCTCCCTCTGCTACTGAAGCTCAGTTCTAATCAAATACTAGCGTACGCATTCCTTTCGCCCTATTCTCGATACTTCGTTCTGCATAAATCCAAATCGGGGTACCGTAAAGATCCTGGCTTTAGGCTAAAAGAAAATACAGGGGATCAGTTGATTATGATTTTGTTCAACATATTTCCCTCTCAGATTGGCATATTTATTGTAAGTGTCCTTCCGTTTTTCTAAGCCCTTTAAAAGAACTCGGAAGGTAGGGCCACCAACCAGGTCTTACGAGATACCCTTAAAGACAGCAACACGCATACTCACGCGTACGGACGCATGTACAAATATGTTAGAAACAGCATTTTATTAAAGTGTTTTGAAGACGTGACTGCATATGAGCTGGAAAAGTTTCATCACACACACGCACACACACACACACAAAAATCTATATCAATATGTGTTCTTGAATATGTGTGACGTGTGGTTATACTTATTTTGCAAGGAGGATCCTGCTGGCAAACGTCTGCTAGAGCTATTGAAGATAATTGTTTTACTAGAAATGTTTTCGGGGGAAAAAAAGAGAAAAACTAAACATACAAATAACAAGGAAAAATATATATAACAAGTCCGATTCCTTTGCAAACATATTCTGTGGTCTGTTGCGACAAAGAATCATATGTGTGTAATAAGCACATATTGACTAGAGAGAGGAGCCGTTCTCCAGTGACGTAAAACAACATTGATTAGGTTTTAACGTTCGATTCTGCTAGAATGTATAAAAAATTAATAGGTACGTTATTAATTGGATTCTTGCTCCTCTGTGTACACCTCATGAATAATTATTTATTCTGAAGACATCAACACGCGTCACCAAATAATTTGTTGATTGCCTTAAATTAAAACGTACTCTTTTCCGATTCATTTCTCCTGTAGGGTAACATTGACCGAGGAATCAGAAAATGATGTTGGAATACTGCGGTGTCTCTAGGTCCTCTTACACCGTTGAATCGTGTGTTTTATGAACCAACGTTAGCAAAATAAAACGAGGTGTTTGGCGGCGATAAACAGCAATGAGCTGATATTCAACTTCGCGTCTGCCACAACGTATTGGAGAAAATTGAGAATGAATCAGAGGTTATTGTTTGGAGTCCAAGCATGGCTGTGTGGTAAAAAGCTTGCTTTCGACCCGCATGGATTCTGGTCCTGTCACGGTACTTGCCACCTTGGGCAAGTGCCTCCTACTGTAGCCTTGGGACGACCCATGTCGTCTGAGTGGATTTGGTAGAAGGAAACTGAAAGAAGCCAGTTGTAGATATACATACATACATACATACATACATACATACATACATACAAACACAGACACACACACACACACATTTATGACGGGCTTGTTTCAGTTTCCGTTTACCAAATCCACTCACAAGTATATATATATATTTATATATACACTATGTATATGTATTGTTTGATCGCATAATCTATATTACATATTTTCGCATTGCTACTTTCGTCTTCTATGGATAAGCCTGTCACATTCTTATATCTGCTATAGAAATAACTAAAACCTCTTACCAGAATTGTTACGTTCAGCGAAAAGTATACAATTTCCAAAATAGTCAAACAGGCAAAACGCTGATATTTGATGCGAGATTGTTCTAGTTAGACAGATATCTTTAGGTTTTTGTGTATTTCATTTTGAGGGTATTTTGTTTACAATTTTCTTCAATAATTATTAAAACATGGAGATAATACTTACTGCGAATCGTGGTTTAGAATAATGATAGACGACACAAGTGGTCGTCTGCACAATGCACGTAAAGACAGGCGGGAGGTTTACATACATACATACATACATACATACATACATACATACATGCATGCATACATTCATACATATGTACATACATACATATACATATTCATGTATATATATTCATGTATCTCTCTCTCTCTCTCTCTTTATATATATATATATATGCACACGAGACGGAGTACTTTTTCTGTTGAATTTTCTATCACGGATCAGTACATTTTATATATATGTGTATTTATGTATATATATATATATATATATATATATATACACACGAGACGGAGTACTTTTTCTCTTGAATTTTCTATCACGGATCAGTACATTTTATATATATGTGTATTTATATATATATACATATATATATATATATATATATATATATATATATATATATATATATATATATATATATATATATATATATATATATATATATATATATATATATATTTATATTTATATATATATGTATATTTATACATATATATATACATACATGTATATATATATATATACATCCATACATAAATATACATATACATATACATATATATATATATATATATATATATATATATATATATACAAATATTTATATACATATACGTTGATGTACATATATGTATACTTGTGTATATATTTTTACATATGGGTATATATATAGTATATAGGGAGAGAGACAGAGAGAAACAGAGAGAGAGAGAGAAAGAGAGAAAGTGATAGAGAGAGAGAGAGAGAGTGTGTGTGTGTACGTTTATATAGAAGTTTATAATTGTGTCTAAGTGTTGGCTTCTGCGTGTGTGTTCTCATAATCATACATTCACGCTGAGCCTCGTTGGTGGTTGCATAGAGTCAGCCAAGCAATGTGACGATGTGGTTTCGATTCTCGGTCAGACATGCCTCACTGCTAATGAGGAAAACATTCACGTCACACTTACCGCATGCCAACCTCCAAGGACACACACACATGCACACGCACGCACGCGCGCACACGCACACACGCGCACACACGCACACACACACTCTCATACACAAACATGCACATACACACTGGCAAATAAAGACACACAAACACACACTGGCAAAGAAAGAAACACAGATATGGCGATTTATATATTATGGCGATGTATATAGAATTCATCTAGCATCAAAATAGCAAAACATCAACCAGATTCGATTCCCAACAAAAAGTTCAATTTTCCAAATTCGCAAGAAATATTTTTTTTTATATAATGGCTTTTATATCTTTATTACTTAAATTAGATGCCATTTGCCTGTTGACGTCAAGAATACCCGTACAGAAATATGAACAAATCTGTTCTTAATTAGCATGGACTTCCAAAACGACCATACTGCGAACCAGGACCAGGCAGTTTATAATTTGGTCATGGGCCGCACAGAGAGAATGAATTTTAAAATTTTATGTTCATTTTATAGCAGATTGGATGGTGTTTTTACATTATATATGAAATATAAATGTAATATATATGCATCATATATGTAATATATATATATATATATATTATGCATATGTGTAATATATATGTATTATAAATGTAATAATTAAATTAATATCATGGTTTTTGTT
>NC_142940.1:8058318-8063318 GCF_046866305.1 Octopus bimaculoides | reverse complement strand
TATAATTATTACGCAAATCCATCACAGCTTCTGCAGTTTCAAAAATTCGTGTTAATATGGCTTTGTTGCATATAAATCGTAAATTAACAGTATGAATATCGGGCGGAGCGGTTCACGTTAGCAATCATATTTCATCACTGTTTGTCTATATGTATCTAGGCTAATTTGTGCTATTGACGTACGCAGCTATAACGATATTTACTTACACATGAAGCAGACGATACTCAGATTATGACGTAACACAAGTGAAGCACGGTATATCTGTATGATTCACGCGCATACAGATATTCTTGTGTGTGCATATGTATATATATATACATCTATCAGATGACTGCTATTAAGTAGGAAAGTATACTCGTCCTGATATATATTTAATACTCCGTATTTCATATATTCAATAAGACATTCAATACTTCATTTCATTTTACTATTTATATTATATATTCCATATTCTATATCCCACATTAATTTTATAAGAATATAAATAGAACATAAAAAACAGACAGAGTTGGAACTCTTCTAAATAATATATTCCTTTATACACAATCATACAAACCCTTTATATATATATATATATATATATATATATATATATATATATATATATATATATATATATATATATATATATATATATATATATGTATATATATCGATCTTTCTCTTTCTCTCTCTCTATCTCTGTCGCTTTATATATATAAATGTATATATTTGTGTGTGCGTTTCTCCTCTCACCATCGCTTGACAACCGATGTCGTGCTTACGTCTCCGAAACTAAGCTGTTCGACCAAAGAGACCGATAAAATAAGTACTAGGCTTACAAAGAATAAGTCCTGGGGTTGTTTCCTTCGACTAAAATGTTTTACGTGCGGTGCGATGAGCGCTGCGCATTTCTGGAATATTTTTAAACTCTGCAAACTGCCATGACTTCTAATACGATTCTTGTGACAACGTTCCATGATGTCTTCCTCCTTATTAATTGACATTTTAAATTGATTTTATCATTGCTGCTCCTGTGGCTTTCATTCCTACATACGCAGATTGTTTCAAGATTCTTGTTTTTGTCAGTTTTTCTCCACATGTATTCGGGTCGTACGATGTGTCGTTGCTGATCAAACGAAAACGTCTGGCGGACTACGGAGACAATTTCCATAAATCAATACATTCTATTGTATGATACTGAAAATGGGATTACAAGTTTTTCTTGTTCAAATACATGCCACAGGCTCCTCTGAATTTTTTTTCTATTATGTCCTGTCAATTTCATATATCATGATGCATGTGTGTGCTCTCGCGTGTATGTGCACTTATGTATATGTATATATATAGATAGATAGATAGATAGATAGATAGATAGATAGATAGATAGAGGGAAGGAAAGAGAGCGAGAGAGAAATGTATTGATACACCTTTGCAATAGTGGTTCCCAATATACATAAACCAAAAGTTATTAGCATATATGTATTGGTTTCAAATTTTAGCACAAGGCCAGAAATGTCGGGTAAAGAGGTAACTTGATTACATCGAAACAAATTTCAAATGGTACTTATTTTACGGTACTTATTTTTAAAGGTAAAACTTTAAAAATCTTATCAGGAAGAGAATTTTCGGGAAAGATACCATTTTTTCGCATATAAATCACGTTGAGAATTATTTATGGTAGGGTGCCTTCAATCATTTATTATAAGAAATTCGGGTTGGTGAAATTAAAAATATTTAGGAAAAGTTTATATTTTCCAATATGTTTGGAAAAATGCTGTGAATTTTAAGCGTCAGTGGGATCGCTGTGATCCTTAATAGCAGTATCGCTTTTCGAGAAAATGTAAACACTACAAATTCTATGAAGTAAATCATCACTGAAATAATAGTGTCTAGTAAGTTTACCTATATAAAACTGAATATATTTGAAGAAATTTCACAATTTATAACCTGCCTTAAAATTTTACCAAAACTGTTGTGTTACAAATTACGAATCTTCACATACGGGTACATTTGGAAATTGTGCTGCAAAACCTGCGTAATATTTTAAACGATGCATTTTATTAGGTTTCATCGTGTAAAACATGAATATATTTATATAAAATTTACGTTATGGAATATACTTGAAGACAACAAAACACAGAAACAAATAAAAATCAATTTTTGCGTATGAAAATATTCGGAAAACATTTACTCCAAAGGGTGTAGTTATTTGGAAATTATTGGTAGGAGCAGAATGAGGGGTGAGAGGTGAAGTTGAATATATTTATTTACTAAATTTTTCATTTTATAATCAGTTTGGGGAAGTTTAAAATTGAAAAACATTGCTAGAAGGGATTAATGCAAAATATAAATTGTCATAGGTTAAAAAATTTGGGAATTATATCTTGTAAAGGTTGTATAATCTTTCAAATGATTACTTAAGTTGCTTTAGGTTTCTCAAATGAATATATTTGTAGAAATTTTACACCTTCAAACCTGTTTAAAAAATAACTATTGATTGAGAATTCTAACCGAATCGGGGTTGTGAGAATTATCCTTTTTTCATTCTGATAGTTTCAAAATGTTTTTAGTTATAATGTCTATTAGCAAGTGTACGAGGTTGGTGTGATGGTGAAATATATTCGGATATTGCTTATTATAGCTTACCTGAAAATGAATAAAAATTGAAATATATGACCGAAAATGTGTGGTGCAAAATGTTTATTTTTACAATTGCGAAATGGTGAAAATTATGCATTCTAAAATATGCAAGATATCTCGAGATATAATTTACAGCGAGTTATGATTAATTGATGTGGTGATATTTTTAGAAAAACTGCATTTATAACCAGCATGAATATGGTGAACATTTGAGCTTTCTATAAAATGACGTATTTCAGTAAATTTTGCTCGGAAAATTTTGATACGTGATGAGTTAACATTAAATATTTGCAAGCATTTTCCATGAAATGAATTATGTGTAGTGATTAAAAATATTTTCTTTGAAAATGGTTAAAAATCAAAAAAATTTCTGCCGGAGATTTATGTGGAAAATGATAATATTCACATACCGGTAAAATCTAAAAATGCCTATATTGTAAACTAAAACATCTTAAACTACACATGTTTCTCAAGAAAAACTGACGAAAGTTTATAGCGTATTATATATTTTATACCTGTTTCAAAATGGCAGACAGTTGCAGATAGTTTAGAATGAGATTCTTTACAGGTAATCTTGAGTATATTTACCGAATAATTTTTATAACATGCTTCAAAATTTGAATTCAGAAGGCAAACACTGGCGAAATTCCGCGAAGTATTTTCCCCGGCGTGCAAACGATTTTGCTTGTTCCTCGACTTATATGTAGAGTGTATATTATTTTCTACTCTAGATACACGGTCCGAAATTTTAGGAGAGGGGTCTAGTCGATTAGATCGACCCCAGTACGCAACTGGTACTTAATTTATCGACCCCGAAAGGATGAAAGGCAACGTTGACTTCGGTGGTATTTGAACTCAGAACGTAAAGACAGACGAAATAACTCTATGCATTTCGCCCGGCGTGCTAACGTTTTTGCCAGCTCTTCCCTGTCTTTAATGATTATGTCTGGAACATTAGCCTGGATCGTCCTGTCGGTGTTGGTTGGAAAATTCCTGAGCATAGTAACATCTTAACCTTCAACGACGGGCTCAGGATGATGTTCATACCAGTAAACAGGAGTGTTGATGTTATATTATTATTATTATTATTATTATTATTATTATTATTATTATTATTATTATTATTATTTACATGTGTGTGTGTATGTATATATAATACCGGAAAATATATTGCGCGCGTTTCTGGATTTCTTTACATTCTGTGTTCAAAACTCGTCGAGGTTACACTTTTAATAAAATACAAATACCGGCCTAGTATTGAGAGCGATGGTAATAACATAAGCCCACCCACCAATATTGGTGGGCCGTGTGCATAAAGTCAACAGCATTCTTGTCAGTACTATCTTCACACACACACTGGAAGTTTTTAACACTGAAGCAAAATTTTCAGACAATTTAACAACTTTATTCATGCATAGATATTTAATATCTGTAATTTATATCCACGTTTTAGGACTTTTGAATATTATATTTTATGTTATTCGTGTAAGGTATTTAATGTCAATTTTTTATAAACGAAATTCACTGAATTTTAATGTTTTTATTTTATGTAAAATCTTTTATTGAAATTCGTGGACTATATTTGTTTTCGAGATAATATTCTTAAAAAAATAAAATTCTAAAAAAACATTTCAGAGGAAGAACACATACAAAGCAAATATATGTATATAAAACAATCGAATGTGTTTACATTTAATGATGTAATGTGTTTCAAAACAAAGTACGTTTGATAGATTATTGTGGAAGCTCATATTATGGATGTAGTGTTTTATTACCGACATTACAGACGGAAATTGCGTATCACAATCTTATATATGCTAACTTTAGACAAAATCTAGGAGCAAATTGACACCATATGTACGTATATTTCTCATCTATGAGTGAAAATACGTCTTCTATATGATAGGTATATCTGCTAACAAAGAAATAAATTATTCCTCAAACTTCGCACTATTATCTTATAAACGGAGAGTGTTAATTCATCTAAGTTACCTTGCGCTTGAATAAACGTCAAGGATAGGGCTGTATGAAACCTGTGAATTGGGTGAAGTATTAGAAAGAAGGACAGAATGTCTTGCGATATTTGTTCCGATTTTATGTCCTTACGTTCTGAGTTCAAAATCCGCCGAGGTCGACACTGCCTTTCATCCTTTCGGGGTCGATTAAATAAGTACCAGTTACACACTGAGGTCGATGTAATCGACTTAATCCCTTTGTCTGACCTTGTTTGTTCCCTCTGTGTTTAGCCCCTTGTGGGCAATAAAGAAATAAGAAACGTTAGCACGCCGGGTGAAATGCTTAGCGGCATTTCGTCTGTTTTTATGCTCTGAGTTCAAATTCCGCCGAGGTCGACTTTACCTTTCATCCTTTCAGGCTCG
>NC_142940.1:8048318-8050818 GCF_046866305.1 Octopus bimaculoides | reverse complement strand
TATACTCTCTCAGTCTCTCTCTGTCTCTCTCTCTCTCTCTCTCTATCTCTCCTCCTCCTCCTCTTTCTCCTTAAAATGCATTTATCTATGTACATATTTATCTCCATTGATCTATTTACCTAGATAATCATGTATGTTTGTCTCTTTATGTATTTGTTTGCTGTTCAAGTACCTATATATATATATATATATATATATATATATATATATATATATATATATTGAGTTTTTTACCTGTAATTTTGGATTTTGTCCCTAATAATATTATTATATATATATATATATATATATATATATATACATATTTAAACATATATTCATGCATATATATATATATATATATATATATACATACACATACATAGTTATATGTGTATATATATATATATATATACATAAATATATGAATATATATATATAGAAACACACACGCACGCGCACACATGTGTGTAGACGTGCTTTTTCATGTCGCATTATGTATATGTTACGCATGTACAAAGGATATATATGAATACGCACACACACACATGCATATATATATATATATATATATATATATATATATATATATATATATATATATATATA
Organism: Octopus bimaculoides; assembly: GCF_046866305.1. NCBI lineage: Eukaryota > Metazoa > Mollusca > Cephalopoda > Octopoda > Octopodidae > Octopus > Octopus bimaculoides. Next base: position 8,050,230 of record NC_142940.1, on the reverse strand, counting down.
TAGATATATATGTATATATGTATATGCTCATATTATATATATATATATATATATATATATATATATATATATATGTATTCATATACATACACATATATACATATATGTATGTATATCATTATCGATCACCTCTTTGTGTAATAATTTCTGTCTGATGGAACAATTGTTAATCTATCACATTAACACAGTCTCTCTCCCTCCTTGTTTCTTCTCTTCTCACTTCTTTCTTTCCTTCGTCTTGCCTTACTCTATTTCTCTATAATTCGACACATTCTCACATTTGTCTCTCATACTCTCTCTCTCTGTGTCTAACGTCTAAACGCCTCCATCCGTCTCTTCCACAGTCTGTTTTATTATCTTTCAAATCCCGATTTCCTCTCCATCTTTCTTCCGAGTTCTCTCAAACTACACCTATTGCTACTCCTATATTAAAAACACCACTCCCCTTCACTCTATATATTTCCCTATAACAAATATAATAAAAGTCTGTCTTATCATCTACTCTATCTTTCTCTTTCTTCACATAAAATCTTCTAACCCTTAAGCGTTTTACTCCACCCTTCCCTAACCAAAGCTCCTTGTTTTTCCCAGTGTTTTATTACCAAACAATTCATTCTAAATCTTGCCAATAACATATTATTGTTATTACTTCTGCTGTCGTCTCAAGTTGAAATCGTTAAATCACTACCTCGATCCCGACTTAAATATAAAACCTTACAGTGCCAAGATTTCCTATCTTGCATTAACCTTTTTCTCACCTCCTGAGATATATATTGTGTATGTGTGTGTGTATATGAATGTATATGTATGCGTTTATATGCATATATGTAGATAAATAATTATAACATATATGTGTGTATAAAGGTGTTTTACAGAGCGTATAAATGTTCATTCATATATATATATATATATATACACATATAAAGACACACTCAGTCATTCATATAAATAAATGTGTTATATATATATATATATATATATATATGTATATATACATGCTCAAAGTTATATGTATTGATGCATGGAGACATTGTACATGTGCGCACATGTATACAAGGACATACACAGAAACGTATATTTATCTTTGTATTCATATATGTAGGCATATAATTTTGCTATGCACGATGTACGTATGTTAGGCTTTCATATACACAAATATGTGCTTGTGTCAGCGTGTGTGCGTATGCACGAATGTGAGTGTGTGTGTGTGCGCGCGTATGCGTTTGTGTGCATTAGAATTTCTGTATGTATGTAAAGAAAGCATATTTATGTATCAATGTGTGTCACTATAAAATTATTCCAATTCTGCACGTCTTGTACACACACACACACACACCTATGCATATATATATATATATATATATATATATATATATATACACCACTATATATATACACACACACACACGCATACATGTGGTTTTTGTACAACTATACACAGGGACACACACATACACATATATATGTATATATGTGTATATATAAGTGTACATATCGATCTTTCAATCATTTCCAAATTCGGGCTCTCTCCGCCATGTTCTATTCCTCCATCAGTTATTTTTCACACACATTCATGGACGACGCTACTTTTTATTTCCCTACATAATTTTTCCTTTTTATTCTCATTCTCTCTTTTCTACCTCTCCACCCTAATTTCTTATAAACCTTAATTTTAATGCCTCATAATTCTCTTTCTGTAGACATTTATATTGAATTAAGATTCTCTTGTTCACAGATGAAGTACGTATACACGCACACGCGGACGCATACACACACGTACACACACACGCACATACACACAAACAAACACACGCGCCCACACATGCAAACACATGCAACCACACATATATGGTGACATATACTAACTAACAAAATGTCACAATCATATATATATATATATATATACATACAT
>NC_142940.1:8043318-8045818 GCF_046866305.1 Octopus bimaculoides | reverse complement strand
CTGTGATGGCGGTTGATTATCTCCCGCCAGCGATATAAACACTAGTGCTTATGTACATCACATATCTGTAGGAATGGTTTTCTCATTGTAAATATCGCAGTGTTCTGTGTTCCAAACGCAACATCCACTTATAATGTGGATAAATATCACCTTTTATACACACACACACACACACACACACACACACACACACATATATATATATATATATATATATATATATATATATATACATAATTATTTACTGGTCTGTAATTGATAGGATCAATAAAAACGATGTACTCCGTCAAGTCAAAGATAAATGTCATTTAATATATACACTTTGTAAATATCGAGGTACTATTAGTTTCATGCTGTGAAAACACTAGAAATGGCAAGCCTATTTATGAAGCCTTGTGTTTCCTAGCAATCTTTCAGACTCAAAATACAACATGGATTGTCTTTTATGACAGAACGAGAACGGATCCTGGCTTTTGAGAAAAAGAAAAAAAAAATCCAACAAGAAAGGACGCTGGTCTGTGAGAAAAAACACGAGATAAGACGTAAGATAAATCTAATAAGTGTAATGAGGGAGTTCAAAATGCAGAATGGGAAAAGAGGAAAAGAAGAATAGAAAGAAAATGTACCAAGTGTTGCGTCGTTTTGTTCAGCATCCAAAGTAAGTCTCATTTGAATGAACAAAAGAAGCCCATTTGGTGCATAAGGGAGTTCGATTCCGTTGTCTTCGTCTGCACCTCATGCCGGGTTGTTGGTTCATCCGATATTGTGAAGATGAGGATGCCTAGGTCCTTTTTGAAGATATCTATCTAGATCCACCTTACGCAGATTTCCTAATGTTTGAGGCAGGGAATTGAAAAGCTGTGGGCCTTTGTATCCTAAACTAGTACAGTACTTGGTCTTGGATTTAGATGGAGTGGATGGTACCTTTGGTACAATACAACAGTGGTCAGCTGTGGCATTTGTATAACGGTCAATGCCGATATTAGGTACTAGCCCTTATAGAGGTATCCATATGTAGATTATTGCATATCTCTCACAAAACAGATATTTTTATATATGAACGTAAAGAGTTAAATCTATATATCTCGCTTTCTATCCGTCTATTTCTCTGTCTCTCTTTCTCTTTCTTTATCTATCTATCTATCTATCTATCTATCTATCTATCTATCTATCTATCTATCTATCTATCCATCTATCTAACTGTCTATCTCTTTCCATATATATTTACATTTATATTACACACACACACAAACACACACACACACACACACACACACACACACACACACACACATATATATGTCTAAACTCACACACGTATATCATACACGTATATCTATGTATTTGTATATACGTGTGTGTGTGCGTGTGTGTATGTGTGTATACTTAAGAGTTTGTGCGCGCACATATCTATACGTGTGTGTGTGTGTGTGTGTGTGTATGTTTGTGTGCGTGTACATACATGTGTATAACTGAGTATACATACATACGACTACATATATATATGTATATATATATGCGTGTATATACATACATATATATATGTATATATATATATATATATATATATATATATATATATATATATATATAAATGCAGTTGTTTTGCTTCTTTGTTGCTATTTCTTCTGTTGCCACTTGGGAGAGGGCATACGATCTTTGGCATGTGGTGGTTCCAGATTTTCCCTTGGTAGAAACACTATTGCGCACGTTACCATCCATGACTTTATGAGCCTGTTTAGATTTGTTTTGTTGTATGTGTTAATCTCCTCTATTTTCCATTATATCTTCTCCATTACAACCACTTAGCTCCTGTTTTTTATCGATATCGAGGCTGAGATCAGAGTGATATTCGGCCCTCATGTGTAACAGTTTAAGTCACTATCATTTATTCACATTAGATTTGATTGCTTTTTGTACATATACGTACATGCATATATATATTTATATAAATATATATAAATGTATATATATATATGTACATATATATATGCGTGTATTTATACATATGTAAATGTATATATGAACATTGCATGTATCTGCATACATATACATACATACACTCACATATACGTATATAAATATAAATATATATATATATATATATATATAAATAAATAAATAAATAAATATATATATATATATATATATATATATATATATATATATATATATATATATATATATATATACATATACGTATTTATGTACATATATACCTAGATATACGTGTATGCTTTTTCATGTGTGTGTGTGTGTCTGTGTGTGTGTGTAGAATGCAGATAAATCATTTCGTATTTCTCATTTCTCTAAAATTTATTTTCGTTTTCTTTCAATGTCATTCAATTACATTGATTGGAATAAAAAAAAAAATATTGCTCAAAAAATACAATCGGAAAATATGGCTAGAAATAAATTTATCACTAAAAATATTAAGGATGACATTACACAGATAGAATGCCATTGAATCATAAACGTCAGTCATGTGTACATGTCGTAG
>NC_142940.1:8025818-8038318 GCF_046866305.1 Octopus bimaculoides | reverse complement strand
TAAATTCTACATAATTTACTCTACCTACTGTTCGACTTTATTTGCATCGTTAAAATTCTATTACATTTGTAATACTCCTTTAAAGAAATTCTTTATCCAATGTAGTAAAGATTGTTTGCCAACAAAACATGGCAGTCCTGGTTTAGGACGAATGTTGCTGTAATTTATCCCCAGCTGAGTGGGGGTTCTAGGTTCCCCTTGTTCGAGAATATAAGGTCACAGATCGTGTCGTATAGCCAGCTGCGGACGATGTTTCCTGGGGCTAAATTACAGCAACATTCGTCCTAAACCAGGACTGCCATGTTATGTTGCCAAACAATGTTTACTACAAAGTACTCTTGCTGAATATCTCTCGTTGTGAGATATAAAATAGTAATTTTCTCACTTTATCCAAAGTTTTCTCTCTTTTGTAAGACGATAAGATGTGTTTTTAGTAATGTTTCATCGAATATCTCTCTCAATGAACTCTCTTCTCTTTCGTTGTTTCGCAGATAAACATTCAATTACTTTATTTACATCTTTCGCAGAACATTTTACGGGTGTTGTGAGAGCTTCTCATCAGAATAAACTATTACTTCTTTTCTTTCCTTATTCCGTGCATGCAAAAGACATTTCTTAATTACTGTGTAATTAATAGCCTCATGCCGTCTTCTTGGGAGTGATTTCCAATAAATTAATTTACATATTTGGCTGTTATTTCTGTAAATTATGTGACCACACAGTGTTCATCTGGGAGATTACAAGAAGATCTCTTGCTCAGGTCAATTGAAAACTCCGCATACCGGGCAACAGCGCTTATCAGGAATGCAAGTACACATCCTCTTGACGAATTTACAGCGTCCCACACCAATTCATTGATGTGAGACCCCGAATACGGAATCGACTGATTAGTACCCCATCTTATGTTCTTCAAATTGGAATCATCAGCACCATTTGGATTGGGGAGTCACCGAAGTTTAACTTCCCAGATATATATGATCCTACTAAAAAAAAAATAAACGTATGAATGAATGACAAACACAGTCGAGAGGACGAGAATGGGTATTTTATCTTGAATAATGCGTTGTGTCCGCGTTAAATACATAACGGAGTTAGAATCTGTTCGAAACGAAACGGAGGTTAGCACGTCGTCTGTATTTTGCTTTTATCGATACTCGCACATCTCGAAAATAAAGTGCAAGCGAGCAAAAATGGGTGAACTGGATATCGAACAGCAAAACGTCGTTGGTCTAGTAATGTTTTGAGACTCATACACATATGCACACACACACATACACACAAATATATATATACAAACATAGATATATATTCATATATACATATATATATATATATATATATATATATATATAGAGAGAGAGAGAGAGAGAGAATTAACATATATATATATATATATATATATATATATATATATATATATATATATATATATATATATATATATATATATATATATATATATATATATGTATATATATATATATATATATATATATATATATATATACATACACACATGCACGCACATATAAACACATACGTATATGCATGCACGCGCTCAGACATATGTATATATGCATGCATATGTGTGTGTATGTTTGTATAATTACTGAAACATATACACGAATATGGGTGGGGCTGTGTGTGTGCCTTTGTGTGTGTGTGTGTGATTTTTATGTGTAACTGTGATTTTATCTGTATGCGTGAATGCGAGCATAAGCTTTCAATGTAAAAGAAAATAGAAATAAGAGAGGGACTTGTAATATTTTTGGTATTTCCATATTGAATTGAATTCTTTGTCGTTGTATTTTTACAAATCCAACAAAAATTACATTGCAGCAGAAGTTGCTATGACAATAAAATTCAAACGGACATTAATAGCATACAAAATAGAATAAGACACATACAAATATACAAAAATAATGCACATAATTATCAAACTTCCACTTATAATGATATGAAAAATAAACAGTGAGCCATAGAATGTAGGATAATACTAAAATAAGTACAATTACAATAACAAAATTGTATTGAAGCAATCACATATTCCTTTATTTTGCCTTTATGTGTTGTAGCCCAAACGTTACAGCCATGCTACAGCAGCGAGCAGTTTACTAGTAGTAATCAGTGTAGGTTACTAATAGTAATCAATACATATTTAGGGCGCATGAATTCTAGAAAATGAACGGTTACCTAACAGTGTGTTATTTCTTTACTACCCACAAGGGGCTACACACAGAGGGGACAAACAAGGACAGACAAACGGATTAAATCGATTATATCGACCCCAGTGCGTAACTGGTACTTATTTAATCGACCCCGAAAGGATGAAAGGCAAAGTCGACCTCGGCGGAATTTGAACTCAGAACGTAGCGGGCAGACGAAATACCGCTAAGCATTTTGCCCGTGGTGCTAACGGTTCTGCCAGTGTGTATATGTATTTGTGTGTGTTTGTGTGTGCGTGTGTATGTACATATGCATACACACACACACATACACACACACACACATACACACACATAAACACACACACATACACACACATAAGGTTGAAGCGCAATGGCCCAGTGGTTAGTGGAGGGGACTCGCGGTCATAGGATCGTGGTTTCGATTCCCAGACCGGGCGTTGTGAGTGTCTATTGAACGAAAACACCTAAAGGTCCCCGAGGCTCCGGCAGTGGGTGGTGGCGAACTCTGCTGTACTTTTTCACCACAATTTTTCTCACTCTTTCTTCCTCTTTCTGTTGTGCCTGTATTTCAAAGGGGCCAACCTTCTCACACTGTGTCTCACGCTAAATCTCCCCGAGAACTACGTTAAGGATACACGTGTCTGTGGAGTGCTCAGCCACTTGCACGTTAATTTCATGAGCAGACTGTTCCGTTGACCGGATCAACTGGAACCCTCGTCGCCGTAACCGATGGAGTGCCACGATATATATAAAATGGGAAGCAACTCATGATAGAGTAATCCATGCATTGTCCCGAGAGTTCAAGAATTTCCTGTGCGTGAATTTGTTATCAGCAAGTAAAGGATCAGTGTACAAGAATTGCCCGAAAACCATTAATGAGGTAAAAGACGCAATTATAACCTTCACACGGTACATACTGCGTCAGACACTCCAAGATGTATTTCAAAACATGTGTAGAAGAGTCAAATTATGTATTGAAAATGAAGGACAACACTTTCAACACCTCTTATAAAGTTTTTGAATGTCTTGTAAAGTCTAATATATTCTTTTGTAGTTTCATACCATCTCATAAATATTTATTTTGCAATAAAATACTTACTGCGGAGAGACGTTTTGAACACCCTGTATATATATATATATATATATATATATATATATATATATATATATATATACATATCTACGTGTGTTTGTGTGTGTACATATTTGTGTGTACGTCTAGGTTTGTCCCTCCATCGCAATCTTCTACCGGTTTCTGACGGTTGTTCATCTTGTACATCCATTCAACGTAATGATGACTGTTTTCAGGTCGCCCAGAAATGTCATCAGCCAAGTGGTCTTCGGCCTTACTCTCTTCCGCTTGACGTGAGTTGGTACCCTAACCATGACCGTTTTCGAGTGCTGTTGAGGCTAGATTGAGTAGGATGTCTGTCATCTAGGCAGAATCGTCTATCTGCTACAAACTTGCGCAGGTTTCGTGAACTCGTTCTTCGTGAGCTCGCTCAAAATCGAATGTCATCTATTGGCATTTGTTGAACTGTCCATTAACAGAGAGATTTTACACGATTTATTCTAGCAATAAAATTATTCTCACGTATTGACTGATGCAGAAGTAAAAGGCATTTTTACTCACGATGCCGTAGAGTGGTGTCGAATTCAGAATCATACGGTTGCGAAGAGGAATTCACATCTAAGGTTGCGCCCCTAAATGTACAACCCCCCCCCCCAAAAAAAAAAAATGAGCAAATAATAATAATAATAATAATAATTATAATAATAATAAGTAGAAGAAGAAGAATAGTAATAATAACACTAATCAATAAATATAAAGCAGAAATGAAACAAAACATTTAAGATAGTTTGAAGCGTACAAAGTGCAAATAGTTTGGCCTTTTGACAGGCCAATTATAAGGTCGTAGATTCACATATAAAACATATAGATTATTTCATTAATAATGAAAGAACAAGAGGTATTTCGAATAAGATCCCTTAAGAAATATACACGGGAATAAAGGTGATATATACATATATATACAAACACACACACACACACACACACACACACACACACACACATATATATATGTAGGAAGCAATTACATAGTAACACGATTAAAAAGATACAAAGAAAGGTAGAAAGACAGAAGCACCTCTATATAAAGAAATTGCTGGGAGTATTAATTCAGAAAATGAATGGGTAATTGATAATGGTATTTGTAAAGTTTAAAGTAACAAGAGTTTAGTACCTTTCAATCATGGCCGTTGTTTGAGGGTGTGAAATTCATCGACAAAGGCGATATGTTGAAATGGAATAAAGATAGCGAATGAGATTTACTGTTTTCACTATGGAAGACCGCTTTAAGCGGACAATGTTAACACACTAAACATTATTTGATCGGGCACAGGACATATTACATAAACGTGTGAGTGTGTGCGTGTCTGTTATGTATGTATATGCGTGTGCATGATTGTGTAAACATGTATACGTCCGTGCGTGTGCATATATATATATGTATATGAATGTGTATGCATATATATATGATTTTATATAAATATATAAATATACATATATATATATATATATATATATATATATATATATATATATATATATATATATACATGTATGTGTGTATTCATATCTATATATATTTATGCATATATGTATATATGTATTTGTATATATATATATACATATATTTATACACACACTCATATATATATGTATATATATATATATATATATATATATATATATAGATATATATATCTGTGTATATGTCTATGTATATATCTATGTTTATACATATTTATATATGCATGTATGTATATATATACACACATATGTTACTGGGTATTTTATTTGTATATTTAATTTAAATATTTTTAATGTCGATCGAGAAATAAAACAAAAGGAAACACAATGACATTTAATGAAAATATAAAATAACAATATTCTCATTGGATAAAATAAAAATCTCCGAGAAAGACAATTAAAACAATGCGATGCCAAAAGAAAAATTAATAAATCGGAACAAATCACAATAAAAATACAAATGGTAGGAAAAAAAATAGAAAACATTTAAAAAATATCTCACGGAATAAAATTACAAAAACAATGCAAAAATAATATCCCCCCACCACTCAAAAATTTCAGGAAATTAATTTTGCCGAACACAAACAGATATGTCTCTATAGAAATAATTTTAAATTAAATTTTGTTACATTTATGATCATCCACACTTTGATACGCACACACGCACGTACACACGCACACACACACACATACACACACATATGCACACACATACACTCACACACACACACATACGCACACGCACACCAGGAGACATACAAACAACCACACGTACACACATACCCTTTCGCTCACACTCATGTATGTTTGATTTACACACACACACACACACACACACACACACACACATATATATATATATATATATATGTATGTGTGTGAATACATATGCGTATATATGTACACATCTCCATATGTATATATGCTCAAATATATATATATATATATATATATATATATATATATATGCATACTTATGCGTATATATGTAAGCACACATATAATTATATACATGTCTACAGATATATATATGAATATATGTTCAAGAGTATGCATTTATATATATATATATATATATATATATATATATATATATATATATATATATATATATATGTATGTATATATATGATATTTATATATATGCATGTGTATATGTCAGTATATTTATATATACATATCCATGAATATATATATTTATCTATGTATATACATACATATACGTGTTTGTATATATATGTATGTTTGTGCATATATATATATATATATATATATATATATATATATATATATATATATATATATATATATACATATGCATCTGTTGCGTGTGGTGTTTATATATTTCGACGTGTGTGTAGGAATTTTATGAACACAAAAACTGTGTCTTTTGTTGAATAATTCATTCTTTTAATTTTAGTTGTTGTATTTCTATTGTTACAATATTATTTTATTAATTAAATTCAACTTAATACATTATAAACCGATGTCTTCACTTGACTTTGTTTTTAGTTTCTTTTATTATTATCATCACCATTATTATTATTGTGATTATTATTAATATTATTATTATTATTATTATTATTATTATTATTATTATTATTATTATTATTATTATTATTATTATTATTATTATTGTGTTAATCTTTCTAAAACAATTCCTGCAGCTTATCAGCCAAAATAACTAAACATTACTCTTGGAGATCTATTTTTGTATGTTATATTTTGTGTGTTCCTTTGTTATTTTTTTTTTCTGAATTTCCTCATACGTTTTGCTCTGCGATAGAAAAGCAAGACAAATAAATAAATAAATAAATAAATAAATAAATGAACTATTAAAAAAAATAGTAAGCACAAATATAAGAATGACTTTTTTTTGTTTGTTAAGTGGAAAACGACTTAGAAATTAGAAGATATTTAAATATCTGTAATACGTTTAGTGTGAAAACAAGAGTATGTTCCACCAAGGGTACGTATTTAACTCGAGATTCATTGGCCAATACGTTTTGAGGTTCTGCAGTGTAAGAAAAAAAACTTTAAATTGTTAGAAACAAATGCAAATCAGAGGAACACTCTGTGTACAAACATACATGTCTCTTTCTCTATTGTACTTAGCGATGTATGTTTATTACAGTTATCAAATCTTTGGGAAACAGATGCTTACTAAATTATAAAGCATTTGACGTAAGCTCTATCAAGGTAGCCCTCAATCGAAGATAGCTTAAAATTCCGTTTAGTAAGTCGAGGACTGTATATTTATTTTTCCAGACTGTCCAGCGATTTTCTTTTGTTTCTGTCAACCTACATTCGTTCCCAACACATTATCGATTAAGTCTATTGTACAAGATATGGACGAACTCGATAAGTAGGATTGAATGTAGACCCTCGTCCTAGTGAAGGAGAATTCTTAGCCTTTGAGCCATACCCCAGTCCTCACATAGACGTACACTTATTGAAACTGTCACACACACACACACACACACACACACACACACACACACATACACACACACACACACACACGTAGGCACCTTCAAACATACACGCAAACATGCATACATGCACAGACAAACAAATACACACACACACATATATGCCTATACGAAGGGAGTGGAGGTGAAACGTTCTTGGCTTTAAGAATATCGCAAAAAGGCCTCCTTGGAGGGGCCAACTTCTGAGTTCTTTTGCAGGGCTTAAACAAACTGAAGGACCGCTGTAGTAAGTGTGTGAATCTTAGAAGGGGAATGTGTTGAATAAAATCATAATTAACTGATCCTCCTGAATTTTCTTTTACCCATGGTCAGGAACATTTCAACACCCCGTCGCGTATATAAACCACTGACATGGGTGCACTAGTATTTGTTTCCCCGAGTATTTTTTTTTATTTGTTTAACTCTTTCACATATTTTAGTCACAAAGATTTGCTCTGTAAAAGGACGACACCCAAAAATGCTTTGTGCTCAAAATTCGTTGTCCCTATATAAAACGTTATACAATTATGAATACATTAACAATATATCAATTTCTATTGTAACATTAACATATATGGGATGGCAATCCTGTTCATTAGATGTATATTGAGCTTTATGATGTATGTATTGTTTCAAGCATGGTCACCTCCATCAACACTGACTTCGTCTAACTCTCACTGCATTCATTGACCAACTCCTCACTGACGACAGATGATTCGTCGACTGCAACGTTGCAGGGTTACCAACGAAAATGTTCTACTGACTTGCCTTTCATATTGCCAACCGCTCCGGCCATCGCTAGTAAATGTGCTAGGGATACCAGACCTATTGAATTGGATCACCGTGATAATATGTCATTTAAAGAGCAACGCACATTCTCTCCGTTTGTCATACTGATCTTTTCCTAATATACATACAAGACGGAATGAATGTATCAAAAATAATCGAAATTATATTAAATTGAATCATATGAAAAGTGAGATAAAAATAAGGATAACCACATTAAGAATTGATGAATTACAGGGTTGCACGTTGGGTGCAGAAAGCAATGATATTCGTATAGATATCTTTGTGGCTTTCGTGCAGGGAGAAAGTTATATTGTAGATTAGAATTGATGTTTCTGATGATAATTTACAAAATTGATATCAATGCCAGTTACGTTATCAAATTCAGTAACATGATCTACTATCAGCGAATTGATTTGCTGTGGGAAGTACGTATACGATACCGCAGTTAAAGACAGAGATTCCAAGTAGAATTTAACATATATATATATATATATATATATATATATATATATATATATATATATATATGCTACTAGAAGGGAAAATAATGATTTTCTTTTTTAATGAATGGTAAGTTTGATTAAATTTAAAATTATGTCCTTTCTTCAGATGTGTGAGTGCATGTTTTTTTAAGCATTCCCTGTGCACAGAAGAGATTTGGGGTATGAAACAAAGGGTACGTATTTGAGAATCGCCGTTGTAATTTACATTGAAGTATAAACATTCAGTATATCTCTAAATACATACGATGCTCAATCTGTCAAGTAAAGAATAACCAGTAATTACTAACTAACCGAGAGTCTTTCAGAATAACAACAATAATAATTAATGATTTCATTTATTTAGCCGAAAGGTGAAGGATGACAGAAATAAAAGTGTTGGGGTTTACATGTAATAATGAAATGCTAAGAAGGAAAACTAAGTATACACGGTATACCCTTAAAAAGGGACAATAATAATAATAGTAGACACAAAGTTTGAAATTTTGGGGAGGATGGTGTTAATCGATTTCCTCAACCGCAGTGTCTGACTGATACTTAGTTTTTTCGACCCCGAAAGGATGAAAGGTAAAGATGACACCAACGAAATTCGAACTGAGAACATAAAGACGGATGAAATGCCACGTGCAAATACTTTTATGCCAGTAGCAGAATCCTTTATTCTTTTTTATAACCTAAGGGGAACAGAACGTGCCCTCGTGGGACATGCGGAGGACTGATGGCACTGTGTGACTATATATACTAATCTATACTTTTGGAATCACGTATGTCTGTTATCCCAAATATAAATCCAGTGATTACCAATAATTTCAGACACACAAAAACATAATACGCATACAAACACATACACACACACACACACACACACACACACACACACACACACACACACACACACACACACACACACACACACACACACACATATATATATATATATATATACACAGATGCACAAAACACGCACATACATATATTTATATAAGTATATGATGTATAGAAAATTTGCTATTATACTACAATGTCGACCTGCAATCACGAAATTATTGCAGTGAAGTAAAACCACATAATTTTCAAGGAATTGGAGTGAAACATATTCAACAATATTCACTTGTGAGGGAGTCTTATTTAAGGGTTAATGCTTGAACTTGTTTGTGTATCTGTATCGATCTATCAATCTGTCGTAGCTCTAAGCACACACACACACATATATGTATATATATATATTTATGTTCATAAGATTATATGTACGTGTGAGTGAGAAATTGTATATCTAGTGGTTCTTGTATTGTGCTTCTGCATGTAAATGTCATCAACGCCTATGTATGACGTGTGCCATGATAATGCATCTTCCTTCAAACACGCAATTAAATTTCCTCTCACACTCCATAGCAATTTCCTTCTCGTGTAGCTCCTTACCATCACTTATGATCACACATTTGCATGTCGTCCAGCATGTCCAATATTTCTAAAATCATTTGTCGAATCAGGTGCAAAAATAGAAAATCTAATCCCAAAGCCAAAGAAGTGTTGAAGAATTGGTCAAGTTGGTCTTGACCGTTCTTTGAACTCTGAAGGTGACAAATTAAAGGAAGCGGAGAATCAGATGCTGCCCCAATGTGTCCAGTTAATCTGGTCACCTATTAAGAAGTTGTTAAATTTTTAACATACTATGATTGAAATTGTCACGAATTTCAGTTTTCTTTCGGTAGATTCTGAAAATATATCTAAGTCTTTCAGAGAGACAGGTATTCATCATTCGGTCGCATTTTGTAGCTGCTAGCTTCAAATGGTTCTGGCTACAGATTTTCGAATATGCATACGTATATGTATGTATGGATGTATCTATCTGTCTATCTATCTTTCTATCTATCTATCTATCTATCGTCTTTTCCACGAATAACCTCCCCATTTATTGGGAATTTTCTGTATTATTTCGTATTTTTTGTAAATACCCCAAACGTTTTGCGATGTTTTTTTTCATCGTTGTCCCCACTTTTGTTTTTTTTTCTGCTTTGTTTTCGCCCCCTCGAAAAGAAAAAAACCTCTACATTTGTATTTTGTCCCCTCTGTGTTGAGCCCTGTGTGGCTAATAAAGAAACCTATCTTTCTACCGTCTTTCTCTCTGTCTCTCATTCTATATATATATATATATATATATATATATATATATATATATATATATATATATATATATATATATATATATATATATATATATATGAACATGTATACATACATGTATATGCGGTGCAGGAGTGGCTGTGTGGTAAGAGGCTTGCTTCCCAACCACTTGTTTCGGGTTCAGTCCCACTCCGTGGCAACTTTTGCAAGTGTCTTCTACTATGGCCTCGGGCCGACCAAAGCTTTGTGACTGGAGTTGGTCGAGAGAAACTGAAAGAAGCACGTAGTATATATATATACATATATATATATATATATATATATATATATATATATATATATATATATATATATATATATATATATATGTATGTATGTATTATGTATGTATTTGAGTATCGGTGTTTGTCCCCGCCGTCGCTTGACAACCGATATTGGTGTGTTTACGTCCCTGTAAATTAAAAGTTCGGCAAAAAGAGACTAATAGAATAAGTACTAGACTTACGAAGAATGGGTCCTGGGTTCGATTCATAGGACTAAAGGCGGTCCTTCTTCAAATAGACAATTGTAAAAAGAAAATAGGAAATCGCTATTAAAAGCTATCTCTGCCTTTCCACTCTGTCTGAGAGACGCTAATACAGCTAACGTTCATGCAAATACAAGTGCTATAAAATGCCAATCAACTATATTTCTTATATTATATACCTCAAACTGTATGGTTCAGAGGGCACGTGGTTGAGGACACTGTGACATACGATGCACCAATTCAACATAGAAACTGGCTGGCAAGACATTTCCTTCATATAAACAGTAGAGAAATAAGAATTGATAAAAACAGTAATAGCATTGCTATATTACATAACCGAGGTAATAAAGTCAAGCAATAGTCAGACGTACAAAGACTTGAGGATTATTGAACTAAATAGTTTACATCACACACCAATGAAAGAAATGGTTAGAAAGCAATATTACTGCTAAAACTCTTCTATTCCAGTAATAAGTTACGGCTTTAACATTCCCAACTCGTAGTTAATTAAATTATCAACAGTACAGAGGGATAAAAGAAAATAAAGCAGAAACTGCATTTTTGAATATACCGCCCAAAAGCAAACAAGAAAATGTTATATTCACCAACGAACTCAGAGTTTTGGTACTTCTTTACAGTTAGAAAACTATTAAAAATATCGATTCTAGAAGTAGGATCATATCTAGTGAGTAATAAAAGTAATAAAAATAGCTACGAGACATAGAACAACTCTAATATGTATTTTGTCTTCAGGGAATCCAAGAAATATAAAAGAGTGGCTAAGGTGAAAGACAGCTGTGAGGAATACGAAGGCATAATAGAAATTATTAAAAATCTCAGAACGGCATCAAACAATTTATTACCAGTTGCCATGCAAACACTTCGGCTAAAAAATACCTCAACGATAGCAATATCCGACAGGGATGGACATATTGGAAGTGGATAGAGAATAAATAAATGCAGTACTGTTTAAGAATATCAAGGCTCAAAGCTGAAGTAGACGTTTTATTTTTTATCTACAAGACTAAAGATTTGGTAGCACAAAACATCAGTAACACACCACGAATCGGAGCGACTGATAAATCGAAAATATGTGGATTCAGAGAAACACTTAGCGATTTTATTGTATATAGGTGGGTGGGTGGTATCTTAGCGTAAACGTAGTGAATAAACCACCATTTTAGAGTTTGAGGCTTTTGCATAAAACAATTTATTCTAATGTTATGTTATACTTTGTGCAATAAGATTGTACGGAATCAGACAAGATTTTGCAGGTTATGACAAAGCGACCACCAAAATAAGACT
>NC_142940.1:8005818-8013318 GCF_046866305.1 Octopus bimaculoides | reverse complement strand
CATGGAATGTATATAAATTATGGGTATAAGGATATTCCTATTCCTTAGAATAAGTTTGACGAGGTGGTGACAGAATCATTTAAATATGTGAAGTACGGTTTATAGTATTTATCTGGATTTGGAATCG
Organism: Octopus bimaculoides; assembly: GCF_046866305.1. Lineage (NCBI taxonomy): Eukaryota > Metazoa > Mollusca > Cephalopoda > Octopoda > Octopodidae > Octopus > Octopus bimaculoides. Next base: position 8,013,191 of record NC_142940.1, on the reverse strand, counting down.
TGAGTTCGTATCTTGTTTCAAATTTAGGCACAGCAATTTTAGGAGGAGTTGGTTGGTTGATTACATCGGATCATGTGCTCAACTGGAAATGCACTTTGTCGACCTCGAAATCTTAAAACAGTAAGTCGACCTGAGCCGGATTTGGCCCCAGAACGTATAGAGCCGTTAATGATTTCGTCCGAATTCCTAACAATTCTGCTAGCTAATCGACATAACATGGGGCACAATAATTTGAAAATATAAGGTAAATAATGAGTTTAACAATCAGAAAATTTACAATCGGTGTTAGGTGTTCTGCAAGTCACTGCAAGAACCGAAGACTAATGATTTTTTGGAGTTATTACTAGAAAGAATCAATCAATCAATATAGATAAAGATGCATTGATATAGAAAGCATCTTCAGCATGCGAATTGAAACGGAGCAACAACCTTTTCATCTGCTCACCTTTGGAATTTAATTTAGGTCTTACAGATACATATGAAACTATGTTTTACGTCTATCTATCTATCTATCTATCTATCTATCTACCTATCTATCTATCTATCTATCTATCTATCTATCTATCTATCTATCTATCTATCTATCTATCTATCTATCTATATATATATATATAGATATATATATATATATATATATACATAGGATATATGTATTCTCATGTATACATATAGGTATGTATATATATATATATATATATATATATATATATATATATATATATATATATATATATATATATACATATATATATTTATACATGACTACTTTAAAAATAACAACGAAATAATGCCTCGCTAGTATGGACGTTATGAATATCAGAAGGGTTATTATCAAGACACGTTTATCTTCTTTGACCAAATCCATTCTCATTAACAGATCTCATTTGAGTGAGCCAATAAGATGAGACAAGTCTAATTAGATACAGAATGATCGATTTATGTGATAAATTGAAAGAAAGAAACCGTGGGAGAGAGAGAGAGAGAGAGAGAGAGAGAGAGAGAGAGAGAGAGAGAGAGAGAGAGAGAGAGAGAGATGGTGGGGATAGAGGGACAGAAAAACAGACTATGAGAGAAAGGGAGAGGGGGAGAGAGTGAGAGAAGTGGATACAGGTTGATTTGACGCCTGAACTATCCAGAAAATTCTCTGAAACAAAACCACATATAAATAACCAATATCTCTTACAAACGCAAGCCTTGCATCTAAGATATTCTGATTGACTTTCTGTGCACAAGTCTACCTTAATTATTCTGGTTCTTGTATATAGGTATCTATTGAAAATGCATTGTTGTCATCAATGTACAACCATGACCAAGGAAATAGCACATTACTTACAATGAAAATTCGTTAGTGTTTTTATATATGACCAACAAACAGGAGAAATATGTGTTTCTGTTCTATTTTATATTTATCTTATAATTTTTTTCAAAGCCTGGAACTTATTCTATCGGTTGCTAAATTATGGGGACCCAAGCAATCCCAAATATTGGTTGTCAAGCGGTGATGGAAGACAAACGCAGATACACACACACAAACAAACACACACACACATACAATCATATATATATATATATATATATATATATATATATATATATATATATATATTTGTGTGTGTGAGTGTGTGTGTGTATGTGTGTGTGTGTGTGTGTGTGTGTGTGTGTGTGTGTGTATTGTGGCTCTCCGTCGATTACGACGACGAGAATTCCAGTTGATCCGATCAACGGAACAGCAACCTCGTGAAATTAACGTGCAAGTGTCTAATCACTCCACAGACACGTGTACCCTTAATGTAGTTCTCGGGGAGATGCAGCGTGACAAATAGTGTGACAAGATTGGCCCTTTGAAATACAAGTACAGCGGAACAGGAAGAAAAAGCTACCACCCTCTGCCACGTGTTTTCGCTCAATAAACACTCACAACGCCCGGTCTGGGAATCGAAACCGCGATCCTACGACTGCGAATCCACTGCCCAAACCCACTGGGCCATTGCGCCTCACACACACACACACACACACACACACACACACACACACACACACACATACACACACACACACACGCACACATATATTTATATATATATATTTGTATATATGCATGTGTGTGTGTGTGTATGTGTATGTGTGGCTATGAAGAATAAAAACAGCGGAAAGGTATGATAATGTCAGAGAGGCTGGTTATATAATCTATCATTACACAATACCTCTGTTAGAGAATATTTCATATTGTATTTTTGATTTTAATTCCTCTCTGCTGCACTACTTTTCGTTCAATTGTTCGTCCGTTCCTTCGTTCTTTCGTTCGTGCGTTCTTTCTTTCGGTCGTTCGTTCTTCTCGTTACTATTACCATTTATCATTATCACAATAATTATCAAGGCGGCGAGCTGCCAGAATCGTTCGCACGCCGGGCAAAATTCTTCAGAGGCTTTCGTCCGTCTTTACGTTTTGAGTTCAAATTCTTCTGAGATCGACTTTGCCTTTCATCTTTACGGGTCGATAAAATAAGTACCAGTTGGGAGTCGATGTAATCGACTTACCACATCCCATGAAATTGCTGGCCTTGTGCCAAAATTTGAAATCATAATTACAATAATTATTACTAATAATATGACTGTCAGCTGGCAGAATCGTTAGCACGCCGGGCAAAATGCTTAACAGTATCTCGTCTGCCACTTCTTTCTGAGTTCAAATTCCGCCGAGGTCGACCTTTGCCTTTCATCCTTTTGCGGATGAAATAGGTACCAGTTACGCACTGGGGCCGACGTAATCGACTTAATTTCCTCGCCAAAGCTGCGTACTAACGATTCTGTCTGCTCACCGCCTTGGTTTATTATTATTACTAACAATACCAAACACTATTATAATAGCTATAATTCTTCCAACTACTACTATATTATTTTTTTCGTTAAGGTTGCCAACTCGCAGAATCTATAGCCCGCCAGACACAATGCTTATCGGTACTACGTTCGTCTTTAAGTTCTAAGTTCGAGACTTCAGCCGTTGTCCCTTATGCGTCGATATAGTAAGCACCAGTTCGCCATTGAGGTCAACGTAATCGATTAACAGCTTCTCTTCATATTTCAGGCCTTGATAAGTCTTCTAGACCTATCTCATCGTTCTATCTCCGTGTACATACCTCTACTGATAAGACGCATATATAAGAGTTACTAAAAGGTCGTATTCTCAGCGTGAACCATATTATTAAAACATGTCTAACTTCATTGTACCAATATACACCTCAACATGCTCGTCATTTTATTCGAAGTAACATCCTGTTAACCACATTGATCCCAACCCATCAACATGCATCATCTGCGGACATTTTCACAAAAATTGATCTTCAATATGGACATTCTGCCGAAGTTCTATATATCTGCATATGTATATGTATACATGTGTGTATGTTTGGGTGTATATATATATATATATATATATATATATATATATATATATATATATATATATATATATATATATATATGTATGTATGTATATGTGTATATACATATATACACACACACATATATATACATATACACATAACTGCAGAGAGACAGTTACATAGACGAACGCAAGTTTTTTTTTGTTGAATAGTGCATAATGAACTGCGCATACGTCAGCATCAGACTCTGTCTAGTTCTTGCATTATATGGCAAAGATAGGTTCAAACCAGCTAAACTTGTATATAAGATTCCGCATTGCCTAAACAGCCAAAGGGATCTTTAGATCTTTCAATAGTGTGTATTCAGAAAAACCGGACATGTTACTGATGTTGTGAATTACAAATTGAGAACCCACCTAAAATACACAGGCATGGAATGTACATGCTTTACTCTAAGAAGGGGCATTCTAATTAGTAGGACATATATCGAAACACCTTACTTTACAAACATGATGGACAGAAAATTGATACTTTACTATAGGGAATACCATAACGGTAATTTTTCTCACGAGGCAATAGTGGTTAATGTGACGGAATAGGCATTACTCTGAACAAAACTGGTACTAAGTAAAAATGACTGCATATTTATTTTTAGTACTTTCCGTAATATTCAAATGTAAATATTTTAGTCACAGGAGAACTTTTCCCTTAATATTGTGTTCATAATATAGTTGACTCATTGGCGTAGGGGATTCCGATACCTAGTTGTTGTGACATGTGTTTAGTCAGCCAGATGTATCGGGACTTTTGAACATAAACCTGGATTTAGTTTATGAATTCAGCGAACACAGCCCTTTGCTGATCAGTTCTTATATATGCCAACCAATAAATACATCGTTATTTGCCCTGTGTACAGCAAAATCTGAAACCATGCTCTGTGTATTTATTCTTAATACAACTGTGTATCTTATGCAAATAAACCTGTTAAACTATATAGACGAGACTTACAGGAAAATCATATAGCGTCACAAATAACAGTTTAATACTTCAGCAATAGACGGATTTCGTGATACAATTTCAGAAGTTAACCAATAAACTTCAAAAGATCGGAATTTGGTTAAAGATGTAAATATTATGGTGGGAAACTAAAAATAAAGTCAGTACTATTGGACATTTTCGGTTGAAGAACTTTAAATGATCGAGGTAGCTATTTAGTCGAGTTTCATAAATAACACAAGATTTTCATTCGTTTTGAATGTCGTATGTGAAATTCTAGAGAACTTTGCATTTGGATTTCTTTTGATTGCCAGATTCTTAAAAATGTTTGAAATATAGATTTTTTATAGTCCAGCAGTGATGGTAAATTAGTAAGCTGCAGGATGAGAACAGACGCTGATGTGCTTGTGTGCTAAGATATTCGCTTCCCAAGGACATGGTCCTCGGCTTAGTTTTACTGGGCAACAACTTGGGCAAGTGTCTTCTGCTATAGCAGCGGGCCTTGCGAGTGAATTTAACAGACGGAAACTGAAAGAAGCCCGTCATATATATATATATATATATATATATATATATATATATATATATATATATATATATATATATATATATATGTATGTATGTATATATATATATATGAGTGTGTGTTGTGTATGTATGTATGTATGTATGTATGAATGTGTGTATGTATGTGTGTGAGTGTGTGTGTGTGTTTCTGATTGTCCCCCACCACCGCTTGAAAGCCGTTGTTGTTTTATTTGCATCTAAGTAACTTCGCGGTTCGGCAAGAAAGAGATCGATAGAGTAAGGGCTAAGCTTAGAAGAGAAAATAAATATTGTGGAAGATTTGTTCGACTAAATAATTCAAAGCGGTGCCCCAGCATGGACGCATTCTAAAGAGTGAAGCAAGTAAAAGATGAAATATAAAATATAAAAGATACACCCATTTCTTTTTAGTGTAGCAATACCCTGAACATGTGGCAAGAGTTAAATTATGTCTTGATAGCAATAAAATTATTAAAACATAAAAAAAAACACGGTCTTGCAAAAAATTTAAATGAATATAATTTTGAAAAAACAAAATACAAAAAGAAAAAGAAGATTCGTTCAATGTTGGTAATATGAGGAAGAAAGTCACCCAGAAGAACCGTGGGATAAAAGTTAAGATGCGGTCTCGCAAGATGGCCAAAGAAATATAAAAGAGCTATTGAAGTGGTTAGCAGACGACACATTAGCGGCAACTGAAGGAAAAAAGATCTATAAAATCGAGCGGCGTGATATCATCTGAATGTAAAGGACGATATCAGCATTTGAGCAATAAAAACGAAACCACGATGGAATAAAAAAAAGAATTTTAAAAAGGTAAAGAGAGAACATTCACAAAATTTTGTGACGCAATTGAAAAATAAAACGCACGCTAGTAAAGTTCTTCCCAAAGCTAAAAAGCTCCATAATAAAATACATTTCAGCCAAAAAGTGAAGTTATCAAAGACAAAGATTGTAATATGTTTTGTGCAGGGAATTGTGAAGGAATATTGGTTTAAGTTTGTAGAAGACAACAGGTGGTAATCGTTAATCGAAACGAATATAATCCAAATGTTCAAAGTTAAAATTGTATAACAGAATGAGAAACTTTATTAGTCATTACAATCTGATGTAAAATAGATAAATAAATAATGATCTTGTAAAAGATATATGTTGTGAAATACGTGGTGAACATGGCTGTGTTGTGTGGTAAGAAATCCTGTTCCCAAACACATGCTTCCGGGTTCAGTCCAACTGCGTGCGCATTGGGAAATACCGCTAAGCATTTCACCCGGCGTGCGAACGTTTCTTATTTTTTATTTCTTTATTGCCCACAAGGGGCTACACACAGAAGGGACAAACAAGGGCAGACAAACTGATTAAGTCGATTATATCGACCCCATTGCGTTACTGGTACTTATTTAATCGACCCCGAAAGGTCGAAAGGCAAAGTCGACTTCAGCAGAATTTGAACTCAGAACGTAGCGTCAGACGAAATACCGCTAAGCATTTCGCCCGGTGTGCTAACGTCTCTGCCAGCTCGCTGCCCTGCGGACAAAGTAATATTGCAATTCTTACCTAAAAAGAGTTCTTCACTAAAAAAAAAAGCAAAGAAAGAAAAAGACACAGCGAGAGCAATGGCGAAGTATTTGTAGATTTTATTGACTATTAAACAGCTCTTGACACAGGTGTTCAAAACTTGTTTCAGCAGGTGTTGAAAGAATTAGAACTTCATTAAGTTCTTATTGAATTATTAAAATCTCATCTTAGGGCGGCGTGCTGGCAGAGTCCTTAGCAAATGCTTAATGGCATTACGTCAGGTTTTGCGGTGAGGAGAGGTTTTTATGGGGAAAAGGTTAGTCGATTACATCGACCCCCACAGCGTAACTGTGACTTATTTCACCAATATTGAAAGGGTGAAAGGCAGAATCGACTACGGCAAAATTTCAATTTATAACATAATACCGGACGAAATGTTCTTAAGCGGTTTGACCGGCGTGCTAACGATTCTATCAACTCGCCACCTTCTCTAGACGCTAAAATAATGGTTTCGAATTTTGGTAAAAACCCAGTAGATTTCGTAGAGGAGGACAGTCGATTACATCCATCCCAGTGCTCAACGGGTATTTATTTTATCGGTCGCGAAAGGGTGACAGGCAAAGTCCACCTCGGCGTCGTATGAAATCGGAACGTAAAGTCGGACGGAATACCGCTAATTTTTTTTTATCCGGCGTGCTAACGATTCTTCCAGCTCACTGCGTTTCTGCAAGTTAAAAATGACACTGGAAATTAACCCAAACATTTCTTTGTTTGAAGACGTTTTCCTGTACAAGTAAAGCGAATGGAGATGAGACAAGGTTCGAAAAAGGAATACAGTGTGACACGATTAAGAAATACTCCATTTGTCACAAAGCACTTGCTACACTCACCAGAAGACATTAATTTCTTAATGAGTCATAACCATTTAAA
>NC_142940.1:7993318-7995818 GCF_046866305.1 Octopus bimaculoides | reverse complement strand
TACGCACACACAGACGCACAGATACACAGACACACACATATATATATATGTATATATATATATATATATATACATATATATATATATATATATATATATATATATATATATATATATATATATATATATATATATATACATACATATATATATATATATACACACACACACACACATATATATATATATATATATATATATATATATATATATATATATATATACGTATATTAAGCATGGGCTTGCTATCAATTATCTTGATAAATGAAGGTTTCAAAGAGGAGTAAAATAAATATGTGAACGAAATAAGAAGCTAGTTGAAAAAAATAAAACGGATATCAAACGTGCTATTAAAATGTTTGGTGTATTTTTTAGGCAATCTTTCTCAATAATAAAAGCTATTAAAGAAAGAGAAATTATAAATCACAGATACATACAAACACACACACACAAAAAAAGTTAAAAGAATGAGTTTGTGTGCGCACGCATGTATTTCGGAATTTGAGGAACAGAGGAGAGAATCGAGGGTGAGAGGGAGAGAGAGGGTAAGACAGAAAGAGAGAAAGAGGGAGGGAGAGAGGCAGCTGGTGGAGAATGAGTTTACATGCGTAAAAGTTTTATATAATTAAAGAAATAAAGTGTATACAAATAATCTTGAAACTAAATACTCTAACTTATATTGAAGATGGAGTACCTTCACATTAGCACTTATACCCCCTCGCACCATTCTATGTATATGTATATATATATATATATATATATATATATATATATATATATATATATATATATATATATATACATATACATATATATATATGTGTGTGAAAGTGTGTGTGCTTGTGTGTGTATGTGTTTCTCTGTATATATGTACGTATTTGTATATATATATATATATATATATATATATATATATATATGTGTATATATATAAATGTGTATGCATATGTATAGAGAATTAAGCCTTTTGAGCATATATAACATACACACACGCACACACATATACACACAAAGACACACATATATATACAGATATACACATATAAATGCATACGTTTATATCTATCTGTGTATCTATCTATCTATCCAACTACCTACCTAGCTATCTGCGAGTGTGTGTGTGTGTGTGTGTGTGTGTGTGTGTGTGTGTGTGTGTGTGTGTGTCTGTGCTTATGTCCCGGTAGTCGATATTACATCGTGAGCACTATATGCTCAATTCATAAAAATACAGAGCATTGACAGATACATCAATTGTCTCCGGACAGCGGTTTCTTTTCGTTGGTTTTATATTTACAGTTCACTCTCGGTAAATAATGATATGGAACTGACAAGTTGCTTACATATTTGCATAAAATTGTATGTGTGCTTACACATACATTCCCAAACACCTGCGCACGCATTCACAATTATGCACCTAGTTAAACACATATACCATCCACCAGGTCCTATATAAGAGTGTACGTGTGTGTATGTGTGTGTGTGTGCGTGTGTATATATATGTAAGAATACATATCTAAACATCTTTATATATATATATATATATATATATATATATCCATAAATATGTTTAGATATATATTCATACATATATACAGACACACACACACACACACACATATATATATATATATATGTATATATATATATATATATATATATATATATATATATATATATATATATATATATATATGCATATATACATATATATATATATATATATATATATATATATATATACATATAAGTATGTTTATATACATGTATATATATGGGTGTGTGCGTACGTTGATACAAATATACGAAATTGCAAAAACAAGTTTATGTCTATAAGTATGTGTGTGTATGCAAGTGCTTGTGTGTGTGTGTGTGTGTGTGTGCGTGTGTGCGTGCGTGCGTGTGTGTGTGCATGTGTTTGTGTATTTATCTTGTAGAAAGGGAGAAGTTGCGATAAAATGATAGATAGCAAGGGTAAAAGTTATTCCGACCATCAGATATAATATTTTCATATGTTAACGTGGACACATAACTTATACATGAATTCTTGTGAAGTTCTATACGTGTATGAATGACTGTTTGCCTTCTTACAGCCTTGGGCACCATGTTCATAATTAAAACAAGAAAAAATATAGAAATTCAACAAAGCTTCTGGACATTTCTATATTGCACTTTTCACCTGAAATTTCAGACTAACTATCGACCCAGGTACGTTAGCGTATGGTATGATAGTTCAGGTGCTTTGGGGTATGATGTCTTTGAGTAAATTTCGCTTAACTCCATTGAATGCTTCTTATTGTACATCTGTAACCTGCAAGAATCTATGGTGCTAGAGAAATTCTGCGATATATTTTATATCGAAAACTATCCATATAAGAAATGGTCTTGTGTTCTATAAATGTTCTTTCAGCTATGATGTTTTGGTTCTCTTACGAATTTGCATAAAACGCTAGCATTCATTTTTATATTTGTGAGGTCTGGGAAAGCAAGATCAAACGAAGAA
>NC_142940.1:7978318-7988318 GCF_046866305.1 Octopus bimaculoides | reverse complement strand
AGAATGTTTGAGAAAGTGACACAACAAAGACGAGTGAGAAAATTATCTCTTAATTTCTAAGAGTTGTGTAATCTTGCAGATTTCATATTGATTGGTTGAAAAACCGCAGTGAGAAAGACTGGTTTACGATAACTACTTCCGCTCCGTTCGACAGGAAATACCTGCCATCTAGTGAGCAAGCTGGACATTAGACATACATCAACAGCGCACTAAAGAGATGACAAGTCAGACTTCATTTTCATCTCCACTGTCTGCAAACTGTACATGAAACAAAGTAAAATGTAACACAAGAAAGAATGGTCGAAAGAGAGTAAGGATAAAGAGAGTGAAAGAGAGAGAATGAGAGAGAGAGAGAAAGAGAGAGAGGGGGAGAGAGAGATGTAGAAGGATAGAAAGCAAGAAGAAAATACAGAGGCGCAAAAATGTGAAATAAAGAAAACTGAGTAAAGTGTCTATTTGGAAGACAATAAAAAGCAAAGAAAGGAAGGAACAAAACAGAAAGAAAGAAAGAAAGAAACAAAGAAACAAAGAAACAAAGAAATAGAGAGTGAAAGAAAGAGAGAGAGAGGGAAAATATCTACAGAAAGACAGAAGGAATGAAGCCAAGAAAATAGCAAAACGAAGGGAAAATGATTGGAAATAAAGAAAAACTCTGAAAATTGACTATTTGGAAACAAAAAGAAAAAAAAATGAATAAATGGAGAAGAAGAAAGTAACGAAAAATATGTAAATGAAAATAATAATAATAATAATAATAATAATAATAATAAACAAATATAAGATTCAGAACATAAAAAAAAAAGATAAACGGCAAATAGGAACGAAAAGCAGCGTGGAGAAGATGAAAACGGTATTCGAAGGCAACTAAGTTTGAGAGTGAATGTACAATGGTTTTAATGAATGAAAAACAGAAATGAAACCACTGTTATAGATTGGGCGACGAAATAGAGAAAGAAAGAAAGAAAGAAAGAAAGAAAGAAAGAAAGGAAGAAAGAAAGAAAGGAAGGAAGGAAGGAAAGAAGGAAGGAAGGAAGAAAGAAAGAAGGAAGTGAAAGAGTGAATTTTGGCGGGATAATGAAGATGAAAAGGCGATAAATTAATTGAAGAATTTATAAATGAAGAGAGAAATTTTAGAACCTGTGTTTGTGTATGTGTCGTTGAGTATGGTTGTATAGGTGCGATGTATGTGTAAATGTGTGTTTATGTGTGTTAGTATGCGTGTTTATGCGTTTGTGTAGTTGTGTGTTCGAGTGTGGTTGTGTGTGAATTTGTAGGTCGGTGCGTAATGTGTGTGTTAAAATGTGCCTACGTTTCAGAATGGGCGCTCGTTTGTGTTTGTGCGTATGTGTGTGTGTGTGTGTGTGTGTGTGTGTGTGTGTGTGTGCGTGCGTGTGTGCGCGCGCAATGCTTGTGTATGTGTATGGGTGTGATAAAATGTGTTGCTGCAAATGATTAAGTTAATGAGTGAATGAGTGAAATTAATTTGGTGAGTGAGTGGAGAAGAAGAGTGAATAACTCTTTGAATGAAAGAGACGATGAATAAGGGGAATAAAAGTATATGAGTGAATAAGCGAAGAAAATATGTGTCATATACGAGTGGTTGTGTGAATGTGCGAAGGAGCGAGAAACAAAAAGAGATAGAGACTGTGAATCTTTGAGGGAATGAAGAAGATGTATGAGTCTGAAAGAGAGGGATAGAAGTGAACGAACTATTGCTTTATATGAATGATGGGAATGAATATCGTGAATGAATGAGTGAGAGACTGAATGAGTATGTGAATTGAAGGATCGAGTAAGTGAATGAATGACTGAATGAAAGAGTGGGTGTAAAAGGAATGAAAGACTAAATGCGTGAATGAGTGAAAAAGTAATGGAGAAGAAATTAACGGAACGAAAAAATGGGTTTTAAAAAGAAGTAAGAAAAGAAAATGAGAGAATAAAAAAGCACATGTAAAAAAAAGAAATGAAATATGCTAAAAAAAAACAACAAATATAACCGAAAAAAACCCCCCAAAATAAAAGCAAAAAAAAAATACTGAACCCGTAAAAAACAACAAAAGGGAAGGAATAAAAAAACAAAGAATGAAAAGCAAAAATGAAACTAACCAACAAAGACATAAAAATAATAATAATAATAATAATAATAATAATAATAATAATAATAATAATAATAATAATAATAATAATAATAATAATAATAATGATAATAATAATAATAATAATAATAATGATGATGATGATGATGATGGTACTAATAATAATAATAATAATAATAATAATAATAATAATAATAATAATAATAATAATAATAATCTGAAGATTCATGGCAAATTGTTCGCATGTATTCCACTCCATTAAACATTCTGTGGCCGAATTGATTCTGACGAAAGGAAAGTGGAGTAGCTTAAAAAAATCTTAAAGAGCATCTCCTCGTTCTAATCTCACCGACATTATCAACTCCACCGCCACCAGCACCACCACCATAGCTAGAACCATCACGACCATGACAATCTACAAGACAGGGCCATCGCCGTCACGACCACCGCCACCACAGCGAACCCCCTCCACCACCACCACCACCACCACCACCACCACCACCACCACCATTGCCATCACTACCACTAAAACTATCACACGAAACGCCATCAACACCACCACAGCCACTACCACAACCCCGAAAAGCTACAACACAAAACTATTACCAGCACCACCACCATCACCACCGCAACCACTACTGCCGATGACCCCCACCACCACAACCACCAACACCAGCGTCACCACCACCACAACCACCACACTCATCACAACTACGAATTCCTACCACGCCGCCACCGGTACCATTAACACCACGCCACCAGAACCATTACCATCAATACCACCGTCTCACCATCACCACCACCACCAACAACACCATCACAACCATGAAATGCTACCATACAAAACTATCACCGGCACCATCTCCACTACCACCACCATCACCACCTCTACAACTGTTACAACCACAAAATGCTGCCACAAAAAAATATTGCCAACACAACCAGCACGAATATGACCACCACGACTAACACTAAAAGCACTACCACAACTACCACCGCCACCACCTCCACAACCACCACCACCACCACCACCACCACTCCACCGCTACTATCACCTGCGATAACAGGAAACACCAGTAGCCAGAATTATCAGAACCAGTACCACCACTAACACTACAAAATGACACCACATACTGTTATTGCCACCACGACCATCACCACAGAATAATACCACACACCGTTATCAACACCACCACCACCACCACCACCACCACTAAGACCACCGCCACCACCGCCACCACCACCGGGGAGAAATGCTATAATCAACAGCAGGCACCAATACCATAACCAATATAATGAAATACCATCGACGAAACTAACAATAATTCCATCACTATCACAACCACCACCACAAACAGCAACATCAGTAGCAGAACCACCACCACCACCACCACCACCACCACCACTAACAACAACAACAAGAACGATAACAGTTATAACAACAACACGTCTAGCATCAGCAACAGCAATAATACCGCCAACGACGGCATCAACAGAAGCACCATCGACACCACCTCTGCCAACTGCAGCTTCAACACCTCCACGACCACCACCACGACCATCACCACCACCACCACAACCTATCTATCGTACACAACAGTCCTGCTGTTTTAAAAGCCAGCCACCCCCCTCATGCGTCAGTCACCGTACCTTCCATTCTTTTCACAACATCGCCAGAATTACTTCTCCAGCATCATCTCATCTTCTTCTTCTCATTTAATATTCCAGTCTCTCTTTCTCTCCCTCTTCCTATCCCTCTTTCTTTTCCTTGCTCATCCTTCGCAACAGTCTGTCATCATTGACTTAAATGCTCTTCCGTTATCGCAGTTATTCTTTGATGGTTCGATCTTAACGTTGCTGTTCTTGCGATGTTTCACAATGAAACGCCGACTGCAGTTTGCGCATCAGTTCTTCTGGCGGCTGCAGTGGCATAAGAAGTGATAAACGGTGCGATTTAAAAAAACCCTGCATGCAAGCAAATCCGCTCATACACACACACACATACACATACACACATAAACACGCATACACACACACACTCAGATACACACACATATACATACATATGCGCATCAGAATGTGTTGCATATCAATCTCTGTGTTCGCTATGAGATCACAATCATCTGAATACAAAAGGTCTCTTATATAAATGAATATATTTTGGGGAATAAATGATGGATTTTTCCCTTATGAGGTTTTTTCACACTAGCTACTTGATAAATTCTTATAAAAGACTTTATCCTATTACTGAATTAATTAAATATCAACCAGAATATATTCAGTGCTGAAATTTAATATCCATGTGTCCACAGATTTTATGTACCATCTATACGTTTCTCGCTTTTGCCCCTAGAATTCCCGTTCTCCGCATCATTTTTACGTAAACCTCCACACAAAAAGAGATTCTTCCTTGTAATGTTCGACATATTGATGACTCTGGTAAATAAACTTAACTTCGAGCTGGCAGAATCGTTAGCACGCCGAGCAAAATGCTTAGTTGCATGTCGTCCGTCATTACGTTCTGAGTTCAAATTCCGCCAAGGTCAGCTTTATCTTTCATTATTTAGAGATTGATAAAATAAGTACTGCATGAGCACTGGGATGGCTGTAACCCACTTACCCCCGGCCTTGAAAATGGCGGCCTCGTGCCAAAATTTGAAATCATCATCATCATCATCATCATCATCCTCATCACCATCATCATCATCATCGTCGTCGTCATCGTCATCATCAGCAGCAGCAGAAGCAGCAGCATAGACATTCTGTGCAAGACACTACTGTCCTTGAACATAGGCGCTAAATCAAGTAATCCTTCTCAGTAGGACTCCGTTCCAAGGTTAAGGAATATAGCCATTGTATTATTATTATTATCATTAGTGGGTCATGATACTTAGGTGGACTTTCCTTCCATTTACTTTACATTGCACGCGCAGGAATTAGGATTTAAAATTTACGATCTGAAACGCTTAAGACGATGTGGATTATTTTTAGGAAAAGCTACGGTGGTTGCTGTTTTAAAACAGATCTATTTGGCGATTAATTTTAGTTTCTTTCTATGTTATATGACTCAAACGCATTAACTCGTTTTCTGCAACGATTAATTCGTATTCATATTATATGTTAGCATAGGAGAGATATATATGCTGAGATCAAGGAAAGTAAAACCTGTGTTATGAGAAGAAAATATGTAGGATGAAGGGAGGAAAACAAGGATAATCTGATCAGAGAACGGCCAGTTTCCGACCGCAAAATTCACATTAGTGGAATGAATGGAATGTAGACGTTATAGTGATTAGTTCCAACCATCTGGGTTCTGGGTTCTATTTTCGAAAAAGAAAGGACAGCGACATATATCACAATACATACATACATACATACATACATACATACATACATACATACATGCATACATACATACATACATACATACATAGATGCATACATACATACAGATAGATAAATAGATAGATATACGTATATACACATAAACGATTAGCTGAGTTATAAGTTACAATAACTGTCTAACGGATAGAAGTATCCATTATACTACCGGTATATTACCTATGTTTAAATATGGGCATACATATGCAAGCATCTTATGCTCATAGTCTATAGGTAGAGACAAGGTTAAACACGATTTATCAAGATACAAAATTCAAAGAAAGCAGAAAATGGAGAAATATTGGTAAACAAATGACTTACATCAATTATTTATTAATTCAAAACAAAATGACCGCTTCCTATCTAACAGCAGTTTTTGCTTCCAATGTTCTATGGCATTGCCATTGATATACTAAAAATAATTATCATATTTGGTAATAAAACCGATCTGAAACATGGCGCTTCATCAGAGTGAAGAATAAATAAATAAATAAATAAATGAATAAATAAATAAATAAATTAATTAAAATTGATGTAAGTCACAGCTCAAAGTAAGGTGAATAATATCAAAATATGCAGCATATCAAGCGGTAATGCAGTACGACCGTATACATATATATAATGTATTACCACTATCTCAATATCTCGCTTCTGATTCATGGTTTAAAATTAATAGATAGTATGTATATCTTTCCAGATATTCTATATGTAAGTGCCTTGAGCAGTCTTTATAGAAATCACCTAATAATTAATTAATTAAGCACAAGAATAGTTATCAAACTGATTCTACATAATATTCCTTTTTGATTTTTATAATTGATATATATACACCTGTCGGCTATTTTGGTAATGATATCATTTTGGAATTGTTAAATCTTATTTTTATACAACATAATATTGTTTATAAACGTTCTGACATCGTGCCCCTAATAAATTTTTTTATGTATTAACATCTTAAGTGTCTTAGTGGCTTTCCCCTTTAACTGGTAACAAGCATCATGATTTAAAGTCTTCCCCTACCCTGCCTCATTTTTTATAGACAGTTATTTCTATGAAATTGAGTTTTCCCAATGTCTTATTTCCTTTCTCTTGGGGAAAAGGAATACCTATGATAATATTTATGTCCATATCTAGCCATGAGCTATCAACTTACACTTGTTCATTATTCAAAATAAACACAGTCTTCTAGAGATAAATAAATTAGAAATTAATTACAAGACTTACAACCCTATGACTCAACTATTCTCCATGCAATTCTTAGAAATTGTAGTCTATTCTTAGGCACTTTGCTACAATAGCGACAACAAAATTTTCTTCCATCTACTTACTCTGTTAACATATTTAAGAAAAATCATATTAATGTATCTTACTTGTTAAAACCTTCTATATATTGCGCAGCTGAAGATAGCTCTGCATTTAAATTGATGTAATGATTGCATTGTTGAATTAAATGGAGCCGCATGAAACGGTCGTACTGCATTACTACTTGATATCCTGTTGCTTAATTTGATATAACACACACACACACACACACACACACACACACACACACACACACACACACACACACACATATATATATATATATATATATATATAGTATATGTTCATAATAGCACTTCCAATCAGCTAAAATCATACGGCATGAGAGCCAGTGCCTGGTAGTGCATCTTACTAACTCAGTAAGACTCGTTGATGATCACTGATATTGTCACAAAATTTTAAATCGTGACGATACTGCTATTTCTGGCTTTTCAATTTACGATTCTTTTCGTTATTAGTACGGGTGCTTAGAATTTCTGCTCCCCACGCCCCGGTTTCAACTCATTTATACCAGTAAAAATTTGTGTTTGTAGTCGTCTTCTGGTTGCTATTTTAACGTGTTAGTGTCACTTGTAACACCCTCAATTATATATCTATATCTATCTATCTATCTATCTATCTATCTATCTATCTATCTATCTATCTATCTATCTATATCTATGTATGTATGTATTCACGTATGTATGTATATGTACATTAACGTCTGTGGTCTCGGTGACTATATTAGCATGTATATGTGCGTCTGCACACAAGTATGTTTTGATGCACATATATACATAGCTATGTATACACTAACTATACGTATACATGTAAGTCATATACGTATGTACGCATCTATGCAAATATATTTTAAATATTTATTTATATATGTGTGACTGTGTGTGTGTGTGTGTGTGTGCTTCTTTGTGAGTAGAAACATAAGTATACATGTGCACGGTATGTGCGTTTTAAAGCACTTGGAGCGCCTTAGAATTTTATGCCCGATTTGTACATTTGTCGCTTCAATATTTCGCACTATTAACTCTATTGTAAATCCACATCATATTATATTGATGTAAAACTTTTTTTCTATACCATTAAAGCACCGCTTATCTTTTATCTAAGTTTTTTTTTTTTATCACAACTCTTTTTTTCTTTGTTTTTCTTCCTCTGTCACATCTTCCGCTATGTCTTTATGTATCTGCCGTTACCTCTCTTTCAACGCCCTTGTCTTGTTTTATTCTCCATATATATATATATATATATATATATATATATATATATATATATATATATATATATATATATACATATAAAATTTAGCTCAATACAGATATAGATAAATTAAATATAAAAAAGCAAAGTCATAGATATGTATGCTATATATATGAATGTGTGGAAAAATACATACATATATATACATATCCACTTATATATATATATTTAGTCATGCGGGCATTAATATATAAATGTACGAATCACTAAAATCTATTAATAAGCACCATATATGTTTGTGTAGATGTAAATATTGGTTTAAACATACAAATTTCTACGTAAGGAAACAAATGAATATATATATATATATATATATATATATATATATATATATATATATATATATATATATATATATATATATATATATATATATATATAAAGATAGATAGACAGATAGATATAGAATAGCTATATTATAATTATATATTCATATATATATATGTGTATGTGTATATACATGTATATATATATGTATGTAAATATATATGTCTATATATATATGTATTGGATATATATATATATATATATATATATATATATACATACGTATATGTATATGTATATATATATATATATATATATATATATATATATATATATATATATATATATATATATACACTATTTATATGTATACATACGCTACATACACATACATATATACCTGTATTTCTATGTATATACATAGAAGTGCTTGGTAAAATATATAGAGAAAAACCAGGAAAATATGAAGGGATCTTTTAGAAAGGATAAAACAATTTTCCTAAAGAAATACTGAAAGCGGAAAGAAAAAAGTGTTACAGAACCAACCCCTAACACATATACATAACACATACATTTACCGTAACATTCACATGCGCATCTTTTACCCATCTCCTACCTTAGTGGTACATATAATGTATTATCACTACAATCGTTAATAAGTTCAATATATACATATATATGCATTTATACACATTTACGCATGCACACGTGAAGAAAATAATAAGTCGAGAGTATGTTTGACCTGAAGTGAAAAGACACTTAGGCGTCATTTGTCACTGTAATGGCTAATGGCGAATTTCAACGCAGTCGTTTCTGTGGTTGTCACCATTTCTCTGAAGTAGAATTTGCGACTAAAGATGGCCGCATCAAACCTAATCCCCTCAACGTCTACTTAATTCAGCCATAACTCAACAAGAAGCTTTACAATCTTGACACCGATTTCTTCCTCGAAAATTTGTTTTATATTTTTTCTTGTTGAATGCCTTGGCAAAAAAAAAATAATAAAATAACAAAACCAAAAAAATGAAGGTAAATGAAAAAATAAAAGATAATAAAAATAAAAATAAAAGATAATAAATCTAAAATGAATAAGAAATGTTTGATGACTCTCACCTGCAATATCTTCAATATTCTTCAACGTCAAATGCTAAAAGAAAAAAAGGGATATTATAAAATTACAAAAAACACTACTTCCGTTCCTATATTTATTGTTTTACTCGTCATGAATCTGACAGTAATTCTACATGATGTTTCCATAGTGATGTTTGTTTAACAATGCTACGTGTTGTCCTATGTATGTGCATCATCTTCTTCCAAGGACCCAGTTCGCCCTCGTTGTTACGGCATGTATAGTTATTGCTTTTATTGTTTAACTGTACTTCTCCCCAACCAGTTCTTTTGTTATCCAGTATAATACACCAAGGACCGCATTATCTGTCATGTCCTACATTTTTTCGAAAAAGTTATGATATTATTTAAGGAATATTTAGCGGTTATCTTCTAACGATCAAGACTCAATATATGGACTTCGAGCTAATGCTGTAATTCTCGATCTTGTTTTTTGCATATGGACGCATTTGGTTCATATCTTATTCTACTGGGCCCCTATAGCTATTCCTTTAAAAAGAACCCCACCTATTAACTATTTATGCTTAAATATCATTAAGAATTGTATAAGA
>NC_142940.1:7950818-7973318 GCF_046866305.1 Octopus bimaculoides | reverse complement strand
AATTAATAAATTAATAATTAACAATTTTGCCAAGTAGTTCAGTATGCAAAAACCTTTATCGGTAAAACATTTATAATTATAAACATATAAGGATCGGCAGAATATATATATATATATATATATATATATATATATATATATATATATATATAAATTATAATTCAGAGTATCTAAGAGATATCACCATCCTTGAAATAGCAGCCAAGACATGACTCTAACACCACATTAAATGCTCATAAGGCACCAGAAGAGAAGACAAAGAGCCTTGTCACACTCTCTGTCACTCTGAATTACCCTGAGAACTACATTAAGGGTACACGTGTCTGTGGAGTACTCAGCCACTTGCACATTAATTTCACGAGTAGGCAGTTCCGTTGATCGGATCAACTGGAACCCTCGTCGTCGCAACCGACGGAATGCCACCATGTATTTACATAAACATATGTAAATATACGTCATTGTTTCGCTTTGGGTTATCGACATACGTCTATTTACTTTTATTCCTGTGCATATTTGTGTGTGCATAGGTACAGACATATATGTTTAGTATGTACGTACATGAATACACATATTTGTATAAATTTACATATTTCAGGTCGTGGCTACTCACCCTGAAATCATATAGCATTATCTATAAACATGATTTTGAACGTAATTATTTCTCTTTCTATGTAATTACATACTTTCTGAATTTTAGTATACAACTCCTTTATAATGGCTTCGATGAAGGAATAGGATTTCTCACAAAGTCTCATCCCGTGGTGCAGTTTCTCTTGTACGAAAAACAGCTGCGGGCAATTAAACTTCATTACGTGATTCATTTTCCGGTGTCATTAATTCATATATATTCACGTGTGTGTGTATATGCGCGCCCGCGCGTCTGTGTGTGTGTGTGAGTGTGAGTGTGTAGTGGTGTATGTGTATATATATATATATATTCTTTTATTCTTTTATATGTCTCAGTCATTTGACTGCGGCCATGCTGTAGCACCACCTATATATATATATATATATATATATATATATATATATATATATATATATATATATATATATATATATATATATATTGAGGGTTCATCGGTCCAGGCAAAATACTTTATTAGCGCTCTCTTAATATACCTGGCTAACAGCGTTATTTAGATTAATAAAGAACTCCGTTTCTTCTTATGGCAGGGTACGAAGTTATAGTTCATCACTACTCTGTATTGTAAATCCCTGGTGATATTCTAGTTATACTGCAGGTTTTTTTACACAGTGGTATAGAAGACAAGGCATAAATAATGGTCCTTACACGTTTCTGTATTGCAGTAAATTTGACTTACAGCTGTTTCCAGTTGTCATTATAGTTTGTTTATTGAATCGAACCATTGATTGAGAGAAATTGATCGCTTGAGAATTAATGCTACTTTCGTCAGAGCCATTACTGGTTTGACACTAACGAAAGTAGCATTAATTTTCTAGGTCCTTCAATAACCAAGCTATAAACACTACTGGAAACAGCTGTAAGTCGAATTTCCTACAATAAAGAAATATGTAACGACCGTTATTTATGCCGTATCTTGTATATATATATATATATATATATATATATATATATTCTTTATTGCCCATAGGAGGATAAACACAGAGGGGACAAACAAGGACAAACAAAGGGATTAAGTCGCTTACATTGACTCCAAGGCATAACTGGTACTTATTTAATCGATCCCGAAAGGATGAAAGTCAAAGTCGACCGTGCCTTGTATATATATGTTAATAAATACATATCCATCTATCCATTCTCTCTCTCTCCCTCTCTCTCTGTATATATATACATATATATATATGCATGTGTGTGTGGGTAGATATATGTGCATGTGTGTGTGTGTCGGTGGCTGTATGTGTGTGAGATTTTTGCACCTGTTTATGTGTGAATGCTTGTGTGTGTTTGTTTGTTTGTTTGTGTGTATATAGCCAAACGTTAAACTGTTTACGTTCAGCATTATGTTACGACTACAGCTTCGAGACCACCAGCAGTAAAAGTCTATTTCGAACATTAAATTGTGATAGTTAAAGAGGTGTAAATCGATTATATATCAACTTGAATGTGTGAAAAGTAATAAAATAATTAAAGAATAATTGTTAGAGTATGAAATATTATCGATTACGTAGATGTGTATCCGTGAATTCAAGTAGTATTGAATAGTGTTAAACGATTTAAATCAGAAGATACCAAATAGAAAATGTTTTGATATTTTGTTAAACGTTTATTACAAGTGCATTAATTAAATCTTATTAGAATGGAATATCTTTCATATACTTCTTGCATAGAAGAGGCATGTAAGGCCTGACACATTTACGCTAGTTGTATTTTTGTGTGATTTCGTTTACACACGCATACATATATATATATATACATATATATGTGAGGGTGCTTGTATACGTGCATGTAAATAGGTACACAGATAAACATATATCTTTACATCTATATCTATCTATCTATCTATCTATCTATCTATCTATCTATCTATCTATCTATCTATCTATCTATCTATCTGTGTGTCTGTCTAGGTTTGTGCTTGTATGTGTGTAGTAATAAGAAACAAGCTAAAAATAATGTCATTACATATTTTTCCTTTGTTGGAACAAATTTGGCTTAGAGCTCTTTCCAGTAATCATTAGAGTTACACCGCCGATAATTTTACTCAATTGGTGTTTTGATCAACTAAAGAAAACTGAACGACCTCAGAATATTAACGTTACTTTCAACAGGGCCATTTCTGGTAATGTAGTTATATATATATATATATATATATATATATATATATATATATATATATTATTATTATTATTATTATTATTATTATTATTATTATTATTATTATTATCATCATCATCATTATTATTATTATTATTATTATTATTATTATTATTATTATTATTATTATTATTATCATTAAGGCGGCGAGTTGGCAGAATAGTTAACGCGCTGGACGAAATGCTTAGCTGTATTTCGCCCGTCGCTACGTTCTGAGTTCAAATTCCGCCAGAAGTATAAGTACCAGTTGAACAGTGGGGTTGATGTAATCGACTCACTCCCTCCCACAAAAATTACTGCCCTTGTGACAAAATTTGAAACCACTATCATTATTATATTTATTCATTTGTTTATTTATTTTGCCTCGGTTTTACTTTATTACAAATAACAGCCAAGTAACAACCAGAGAGCTTTGGCAGTTGCAAGACCAGCTGCAGCAGCAGCAGCAGCAGCAGCAGCAGCAGCAGTAGTAGTAATAGTAGTAATAGTAGTAGTAGTAGTAGCTGCAGCAGCAGTAGTATTTATGACTGTCAGTTATTGTCACTATTCTTGTCATAATGCCGCGGGTAAACACGAAGCACCGACACAGCCGACCTATGATCCCAGACGTTTCAGCTGCGTCCATTCCGTCTAGTTCTAAGACAATGCCATGCCGATGTAATATCGCTGTTTCTTGAACGGCAAGCCACATAAGTATCATTTCTTATATTTCTTATGATATCAATATTAGTATCTGTTGTAGTTGTAGTTGTAGTAGTCACGCCGGCAGTAGTATTGTTATATTAGTAGACAGCGGAGATTGTTATCACAGCAGCAACGATATTCTTCTGGGTAAAGATATATATATATATATATATATATATATATATATGCATGTATGTATATATATATATATCTACATATATATATGTATGTATATATATATATATATATATATATATATATATATATATATATATATATGTATATATATATATACATATATATATATATGAATATGTATATATATATATATATATATATATATATATATATATATATATATATATATATATATTTGTATATATATATATATATATATATATATATATATATATATATATATATATATATATGTATATATATATATACATATATATATATATGAATATGTATATATATATATATATATATATATATATATATATATATATATATATATATATATATATATATATATATATATATATATTTGTATATATATATATATGTATGTATATATATATATATGTATATATATATATATATATTTGTATATATATATATATATGTATATATATGTATATATATACACGCCCATACATATGATAAATATTTACAGTATATAAGATATATATATAATTCATAAAATAAATAACATTTTCCATGTCTGTTGCGACTTTGTGCGTACGTGCGGGATTTTGAATATGTGTGTATCTGTGTTTGTGTGTTTTTACACACATATACACACATATACGCACACACACACACATACACACCTATATATAAGTGTGTGTAAATATTTGTATGTGGATATACATATATCTCTGTATTTATATATATATATATATAGGTAGGTTTGTATGAGTGCAATCAAACAGGGAATGTGTAACTGTTATGCCAAAGACCAAGCACCCCTCACATAGTTCCATTAAGCTTCATACTTTATCACATATATACGCTACTTAACCATATTCACACCTGCACCTATGAGAACGTTGCTGTTGATACAATTAACTCCCGTAGCTAATTAAATACTAAACTAATTGCATATTTCCCGCCACCACCTCCGTTTGCACTAATATCATCAAATTTACCACTGATGAAATAATTTTCAATTCATTTCATAATTTAATCCATAATTTTTAAAACCGATATAAGTGAACTTTAAAACTTTGATCATCATCTTAAAGGTCTAGATGATGGCATTATTCGACCTTTCGACCATTGATTTAATTACTATTCAGATTAGTGAGTTGCCATTTGATCCCAATTAGACTTCGTTATTGTTTGCTGTGGTGGGAATAGGGAAAATCTGCTTAGTGTTTCTTGCTTAAATGAAGAATTCATTATGACCTGAATTTTTCCTATGCATTAGGTGTTGGTAGGTTATAAATCTGGAATTTTGAACGTTCGTGGAATGGCGTATCATGTTTATGAAGGCGGTAATACTACAGATTCCATAGATGAATTTGGAATATATTGACACTTATACAGTATGAAATTTGGGGAACAAGACTCAATAGACCGCTTCTTATTTTATCAAACCCGAAATGTAAAGTCGACCATGGAAGGATTTGATAGTAGTTTCCAATTTCTACACAATGCCAGCAATTTCGGAGTAGCGGCTAAATCGATTACACCGACCCCAGCGTACAACTGGTGCTTATTTCATCGACACCAAAAATATTAAAGGCAATACGACCTCAGCTGAGTGGACTGGAGCAACGCGAAATGAAGTGTTTTGCTCAAGAACACAACGCGTCGCCCGGTCCCAGAATCGAAACCACAATCTTACGATCATGATGCTGACATCCTGACCACTAAGCCACGCGTCTCCACCATGTCTAAATACTTATACCTATATTCACATGTACATTATGGGGTACGGTGTTCAGATTATGGCTGCGAAGGCATGGTGAAGCGTGTCAACATATCTTGTTGTGGTTGGTTGAATAAGATACATACTGAGTGTGAGAGAAAAAAACTGAGAAAGAAAGAGAATAAGAGATAATGACTTCAGAATATTGATTTTTAAGTAAATAATTAATTACATATCATAATAACCGTCATATAACACATAACAACGGTTATTCAATTCCTTGAATTCTTCTCACTAAAACATCCAGTTTTGAACTTCTTAATTTCTTTGATTAACCTGATCTCCCGGTTATGGCCGTATATTGCAATTGCCGTTTAGCTGCCACACAACAATTCCCATACTCCTTAAATTGTCGCATATTAAACGTCTCGGCCACAAATCTTTGAAATAAACTGCTGAAGACTTCTCAGAATAAATGACATACATAACCAACCCCCAACCCCCGATTCTCCGCCGAGAATATTCGCTGAATGAATTTTCTTTTTCTTTTATTTTTTCTTGTTGCGCATTTTGGCGTTTTACGACTCATTCAATAGAGAACAACAATGTTCGTGGAAAAGAGCGCACAACAAACCCTAGCAAAATACATCAACAACCGCCTTTACTATCGCCGTCAACACAATAACAACAAGAACGACAGCTGAAGGTGTTGGATTCCTAATCAAAATAAAAGAACTTTGGAAGGAAATATATTAATATGTCTGATGGTCTGATTTCTTTTTTCGCCCAGAAAAAATTGGTTGTAGAAATCAAGACAGACATTAATAGTGGATGATAGAAAATAATAAATCAATCTATTGAATATAAACCGTTTCGTCTAATTAAATAAAATACGTAACTACAAAAGCAGACGATGGAAAAATATATAAATTTCTATAGAAATTAAGATTGATTTCCTTATGTCCTCCGTCTAGAGAGATGCAATGATTTTTAAGAGGCAAGACTTCGAGGATTTTTTTTTCTCTGTTTGCTGACATAGTGTCATATATAACGTTTTTGTATTATGGTCGGAAGTTGGACGTGATGTGATTTGTCACTAAAATTACGTTAAGTAGGAGGCAATGATAATAATAATAATAATAACAATAATGATAGTAATAATAATAATAATAATAATAATAATAATAATAATAATAATAATAATAATAATAATAATAATAATAGTAATAATTACCCTTTCTAGTAACGATGCAAGGCCTGAAAATGAGTGTGTGTGCTGGTGGTGGTGGTGGTGGTGAGGTAGTCGATTACATCGACGTCAGTATTTGACTGATACTTATTTTATCGACCCCGAAAGGATAAAAGGAAAGGTCGACCACAGCGGAATTGAACTCGGAACGTCAAGACCGGAGAAAATACCGCTAAGCATTTAGGCCAGCACGCTAACGATTCTGCCAACTCGCCAAAATAATAATTATAACAACAATAACAACATCAATAATGATAATAATAATAATAATAATAATAATAATAATAATAATAATGATAATGATAATGATAATAATAATAATAATGATAATAATAATAATAATAATAATAATAATAATAATAATGATAATGATAATGATAATAATAATAATAATAATAATAATAATAATGATAATAATAATAATGATAATGATAATGATAATAATAATAATAATAATAATAATAATAATAATAATAATAATAATGATAATGATAATGATAATAATAATAATAATAATAATAATAATAATAATAATAATAATAATAATGATAATGATAATGATAATAATAATAATAATAATAATAATAATAATAATAATAATAATAATAACAATAATAATAATAACAATCCTTCAGTTCCTCTAAGCTCTTTAAAACAACTCGGAATGTTTGGTTTTTAGTCAGGTTTTTCGCGATCCCCCTTAAAGTTAGGAACCGTCCAGCAGCCCCCATATGTGGGTAAGTATACAATATGTGTTTAGATATGTCATCATCAAGGTTTTACCTAAGTTGTTCATACCTGTTTAAACATTTACCTCAAGATGTTGGATGGATGCTATGATGTAATCAGTAAAATTCTACCGAAACAGCTGTCGTAAATTTTAAACTCAATTTGTGTGCTTCATTTTTATACCTACGCCACAAGAATAAAAAAAAAAACTTCAGTTGGACCTACGTATTAAATTGGATTTGGTACACACATATCTACATATATGCAAATCCTACCGAGGCATGATACCTCCATGTTTGTTTTAACTCACTGTGAAATATATACTATTGTACTTAGCCATATCCTCTCGTCTTACAGGTGATGTGCGTACAGCCTAATAAATCCTATATACGGTGGTTTGTTGATTGGATAAAAAGTTCACCTGTCTGTTGTTAGGTCGCGAGATCGTCCGGTTTACATGTCATCATGAGTAGGTACTTCGCTGTAGTCTCTATTTGACCCAAGCCTCTTAAATAAATTTGAGTAGACGAAAGAAGGGCAAAAGAGAGTTGGAAGAATCCTATTGGAATGAACATATTTCACCACACCACAGACTTCCATGCTTATTCTACCTGGTGATTACGTGAATAGAATCACTTTAAGCGCTAAATGAATATGCGGGTTGCTCAATTGTCCGAGACACTGGACTCCTGCTTTTTAAAATCGACGCAAAACAAAATCTGCCAAGAAGTCTACTTATCTGTCTATCTGTCTCTCTGCTCGTGTGCCTCTTTTTCTCTCTCTCTCTCCCTTTCTCCCTCTTTCAATTCTCTCTCTCGTAATCTCTCTCTCTCTCTGTCTCTCGCTATCCACGCAAGAATTACGTAAGTATGTTATGTGTGTGTGCATGTCTAGGTATGTACGCGTGCATGATTATAAATACATATATGCCGAATGGAGAGAGCATAATATTCACTGATAATAGAGTTCTTGTTACAAACAACGTGATAGGATATATTTTCCTCCATTACAAAGATACCTGTAGCATGGCTCGGTTATACATGCTGTGTACGTAAGTATTATAAATAAATAAATATATATATATATATATATATATATATATATATATATATATATATATATATATATATATATATATATATATATATATATATATATATATATATGCATATATATATAATTGCGCGCATATGTACTCATGTAAGTGAATGGAACCAAGTAACGGTGCTTTAGCGCGTGCAAGAAAGATACGCATATGTTTGTGGGCATACATATATACGTGTACGTGTGTGCGCGCTTATGTGTGCATATATATATATATATATATATATATATATATATATATATATATATGTATATATATGTTATGAATGTATGTGTATATGTATATATATATAAATTGATAGATATATATATATACTTATATATGTGTGTGTATATATATACATATTCATATATATATATATATATATATATATATATATATATATATATATATATATATATATATATATATATATATATATATATATATATATATATATATATATGTATATGTACATACATACTTAAGTACACGTATATATTCCACAATTCCTTTTTATTTCTTTTCCCGCTCCTCTGTTATAGATGTTATTAATATTCCGTTAGTTGTTGTTGGTGTTGTTGGTGCTGTTGTTGTTAGTGGTAATGTTGTCGTAGCCGCCGCTGTTCTTTTAGTTCCTCCTTATGCTGCTACTGCTGCTGCTGCTGCTGCTGCTGCTGCTGCTACCGCTACCGCTACTGCTTTCTAACACCGTAATTGGAAATGCGTTTTGTTTTTGTTTTTGTTGTTGCCTAGAACCGTTGAAGCAGAACATTGGTGGCAATATTAAATTACACACTACACTTGGATTATTATTGATGTAATAATTCCAACTATGCGAGAGATCTTAATATTATGGCGATTTTCGCCGAACAACACATTACAAGAAAGTAATTTTTCATTCTTTATTAACAACTTGTCATAGAATCAGGAGGATATTGTAGAATTAATTTCCAGCTTAACTGAAATATTTTTCTGCCACCATTCCTCTATGTTTCCAATATATTTTTCATGAGAAATCATTTTCCATTTCGACAGATATTTTTAGTGGTCTTATAAACGACCGATCGAGGCAATGGGCCAAACAAAACAAGAGGGGAACGAAAGTAAGAACGAAAGTGAACAACCAAAGAATGCCACTCAGTACAATGCCGATTTGGCTGTCACGATTCTCCAAGTGTCTGTCTTGGAGTTATTACCATTAATGATCTGTATTTTGCACCTCCTCGGAATCACCCGGCCCCTCACTCGTGGTCTCCCTATCCATTATGCATAGATCTGCAGAAAAAGATAGATGTAGAGAAATATTCAAATATATGGACCTTATATTCAGACTAATATGTGTGTGTTTATATATACACAGACATATATATGTATATATATATATATACATTGTTACATATACATACATGTATATATATATATATACACAGGTATATACATACATACATACATACATACATACAAATACACACACATGCACATATATATATATATATGTATATATACACACACACTAGACATATGTATCGTATGTATACATACACACTCACAGACACGGAAGCACTCACGCACATATATATATATATATATATGCATATTGAAAGAGAGATAGGCAAACTGACAGAAAGATGGATATATAAATATATATTGTTTGTGTATATATATATATATATATATATATATATACATGTATGTGTGTATATTTGTGTATATATATAAGTATATATATTTATATAAATGTGTATGTGTGTATATATATTTATATATATGTGTGTGTGTGTGTCGATCGTTCTTGTCCTTGAGCAAGATTTTCCAGAAGACACGGATATAGGTTTCTCACACATGTTGTGGAAAAGGACCTCTACGCCAAGACGATTGCCAGTGTTTTGGTTGAAAGACGAAGACTTCAGTCGCCATTTTTCCTTTCCGTCACTCGGCTTCTGATGAGATGTGACGGTGTTTGCTCCGGTGTCTTGGTTCGCTGAACGATCTGCACAATGAAAAATTATAACAACAAGCATGGTTCGTGTAGAACTAGTTCCTCTCAAACGTCAATCTTCTGATGAAAAGAGTATAACAAGCAATGTAGTAATAAGGAGGCAGGATTTGCACGGAATTATTTTGTCTTAGACGAATAGCAAATGACCTCAGGTGCGATATCTGCTCTTGGTCCGTTGTTTCTATGAACGCTCTTTTCCAGGAGATACTTTGGAACCACGCTGGTTCACCTATAGTTGAAGCCGTGACAGATGCTACTTCACGTGGAAAAAATTCCGTCTCGACGTAGTTCCACTTTCCTCAAAGTCTTGTAACTCAGGAATCAAGATAAAATGCAGTTGAAATCCAGACTCAAAACAATATACCTACACACATATAGCACCTCGCACCACACACACACACACACACACACACATATGTGCAAGGGTGGCTGTGTGGTAAGAAAGTTGCTTACCAACCACATGATTCCAGGTTCAGTCCTACTACGTGGCACATTAGGCAAGTGTCTTGTACCATAGCTTCGGGCCGACCAAATCATTCTGAGTGTATTTGGTAGACGGAAACTGGAAGAAACCCATCGTATATATATATATATATATATATATATATATATATCTGTGTGTGTGTGTGTGTGTGTGTGTGTGTGTGTGTGTGTGTGTGTGTGTGTGTGTGTGTGTGTGTGTGTGTATGGCAAATGAAAGACGGAAGCTGGACAATACGAGAATTTATTAATCAAAACAATTGTTTTGACACATCTAGCATCGATCCCACAGGGGTGGAACACTCAACAACTGGTTCAGGAGCATCCGATGGCGCAGATGTATTTAATCGGGTAATAGATAGACACATCTCATTAAAATAACAGTTCCGCAATGTAAATTTTCGTTTTGTAGAAAGTAAAGCAAACAGACGGAGGAAATACGTTGATTTACATAGAAGGTCAGAGTCTTGCGAGAGGATTTGTTAGACGGAAACTGAAAAAGCCCGTCGTATATATATGTGTATATATATTTTTGTGTCTGTGCCGGTATGTTTACGTCTGCGAAACCTAGCGGTTTGGCAAAAGAGACCGAGAGAATAAGTCCCACACTTGCAAAGAACAAGTGGGGGAGTCGATTTGCTCGATTAAAGGCGGTGCTCCAGCATGGCCGCAGTGAAGTTACTGAAACAAGTAATAGAGTAAAAGTGTAAAAGAATATATATATATATATATATATATATATATATATATATATATATATATATATATATATATATATATATATATATTTATATATATGTATGTGTACATATATATATATATATATATATATATATATATATATATATGCACTGTAAATATAGGCGTGCGCACATACACGGAAATCTAGCATTCAGATTTCTTGTTAGATTTACATTTGTACGGTAATACACTCGGAGCATCAAGAGTGGATGTCTCAGATATTCGTACGAGTGTAAACAGCTGTCACATCGATCAGATATCCAGAATGACTGACGACTGGACGCGTTTGGCTTGAAAGATGGTTCAATATTTATAACTAGCAAGATTCATTCGCACTCATTGAAGGCGTATGTTCGAGTCGCTACGTGTTAACGGGCCTTCGAAATTCTGGTTCATAGCGGTGGGTGTCATTAACTTCTTAATCCTGTATGTATGTTTATATCGACTCAGGTATGTATGTATGTATGTATGTATGAAGGTTTGCACAGATGCTTGTATCAAGACATAGATTTATATACATGTATTTTTTGTATATGTGCATGTCTGTGTGCGTGTGCGTGTGCATATATATAGATATATATGAATAGACATACATACACATACACATACATACATACATATATACATACATTCATATATATATATATATATATATATATATATATATATATATATACAGAGAAAGACAAAGAGAGAGGAAAGAGAGAGAGAGAGAGAGGTAGAGAGGGAGAAATATATATAATATATATTAATATATATTGTGCGTATATTTTAAATGTGTGTGTGTGTGCGTGTATATATATATATATATATATATATGTGTGTGTGTGTGTGTAGATAAATAGATAGATATACATGCATACTTATGAGTGTATGCGCGTTAGTAACCACTATTTTTCCATCCTTTTACGTATTTGTATATTTATCTATCAATCTGTCTATCTATCTAACTATCTACATGTCTATCTCTCCCCCCCTCTCTCTCTCTCTCTCTCTCTCTCTCTCTCTCTTTCTCTCTCTATCTATCTATCTATCTATCTATCTATCTATCTATCTATCTATCTATCTATCTATCTGTCTATCTATCTATCTATCTATCTATCTATCTATCTATCTATCTATCTATCTATCTATCTATCTATCTATCTGTCTGTACATTTTTCCTATTATATAGTTAGATTCAGAACTCTGTAACAGGAAGGAAGCAGCCGTTGAAAGTATGGATTCGCCGTATGATTTTTGCAATTACTTTCTTACACTTCGTGATAATTCGGATACCGTTGTAAACGTGTCTCTTAACAACGCATATCTTTACGTGCGCGCGCGCACACACCCATCCATCCACACATACACACACACACACACACACACAGACACACACACACACAGACACACGCACATGTATATACCTGCGTTGCGTGTGTAGTTGAATATAGATGTGCATCGATTTGTATATATATATATATATATATATATATATATATATATATATATGTATATATACACATACATACATATATACATAAATACGTACATATACATATATACTTTATATATATATTTACATATATATGAATTCACGTATATGTATGTATGCATATTCCGTGAAATTGAAATTCCTACCTCTTCATTTATACAGAACTGAAAATGACGTTGCTATATTTCTAAGAACTTGCACTCAAACAGACATATTGCATCGTATGTCATGATAACGTGACAGAATGCATTGAGATTGAGAATAAATGCAGTTGTCAGACTCGAAGTCTATTAAATTCTTTACTTGCAACGTAAGAGGTCTTTTTCCAGAAAAACGTCAAGGTACGATATATATATAAGATCTCATATCATCGATGCGTCATCTCGTTGCCAAAGGGCAACCAAGTGAAAATATTTACTCCAGAGATATATCAAAATTTCGGTGTCGGAATTAGCGGTGGTACTCTATAACAGATTGAAGGTGTGTGGCTTGATACTTACGGTGTTCTAGTCACGATCGCATGATGGTGGTTTCGATCTTTGGACCGGACGATGATTTGTTTTCTTGAGCAAAATACTTCATATTACTCTACTCCGGGTGCAAATGAGTTCTATCAAAAGCTGTGAAGTTTACCCTGCAACAGAAGGACGCACTGCTCAGAGGAGAATGTTGAAATTTCAGTGACATATATCTTGTGGAAACTGGGTTAAATTCCAGCTTTACTGGGTTTGTAACAGATACACTGCTTTTAAACTCAGTGCTACGTTCAAATCTTCCTCCTGTGCAATGAAATATACGAATGTACAGTATTTATTATTATTGTTTTTATGCAAAATGGAGATCAGCCCTAAACCGAAAAACCTGGGTATTTTGCTCAAGAAAACAAATCATCGTCCGGTCCAAAGATCGAAACCACCATCATGCGATCGTGACTAGAACACCGTAAGTATCAAGCCACACACCTTCAATCTGTTATAGAGTACCACCGCTAATTCGTCATATCTGGTTTGGCACCACCTCTTTGGATTTGGCGTCTCTGATTCGACGCTGACTTATTTGACATCAGACGTTTCAATGTTACTTTCCTTCTCCCCTTTACTCTCAATCACTCTCTCTCTCTCTCTCTCTCTCTCTCTCTCTCTCTCTCTTTCTCTCTCTCTCTTTCTGTCTTTCTCACCCTTTCTCTATTTGTCTATGTGTCTGTCTCCCTCTCTTTCTCTTCTTGTTCGTGTGTATGGCTACATTTCTGTATATGTGCGTAAAGCGATGAAAAGTGATGCACCTCTTCCATGTCAAATGTTCGGATCTTCCATAGTCTTCATATCCTCAATCTGATATCCTGTGTCTTCCACAAGTCAAACAATATATGCTCTTGCTGGGCTGCCGAGACTTGTATGTCCATGTGTGGGTGTCCAACGAAGGAAATTATCGGATATTTCACCCTGCATATCGCGTTTCCTTCTATGTAATTCAATCAGAGTTCATCGGTTGGCTCGAGACTGTAGTGCGAAATCCTTACCTCAGGCACCCGAAACCGAGTGGATACAATGCTAGCTTCTTAACCACACAACCGTTCCTGCACCTATAAGATTTTGCTTATCATCCTTCTATAATCAATAAAATAAACTGTCACTCAATAACTGGCGATCGAATGCATTAGTCCTGATCTTCTCCACACCTAAACTTTTTATCTGTGTTCCAATACGAGATATCAGTATTTATTTAACACACTTGAAACTTATATAAAATTATACTTGAGACGAGCTGTTGTGTTGTATTGTAATGTGATGCGATATACGTTAAACCATTAGAGTATTTTATTTATCACACACAAGACTTAGAAGATATGCTTTCGTGTATTTAACACACAAATCCTTGTATTTCAACAAGACAAACTGCCTGTCAAGTATCGTATTTTTTTGTTTTGTTGTTGTTTTTTTTCTTCTTTTAGACATTCGATTGCAGCAATGTTCAGGCATTGCCTTAAAATACTTAGTCGAATAAAATCGATCCTAGTACTGCTTTTCGTTTTAATGTCTGGTACTTAATGTATTGGACGCTCTTTGCGAATCGCTAAGTAACGGGACCGTAAACAGGCCTGGCGGTGATAAGCACAAAGATGACACAGGCATACACTTACACATAAATAGATAGATAGATAGATAGATAGATACACACACACACACACACACACACATACACACACACACACACATAAATATATATATATATATATATATATATATATGAGTGTAAGTGCCTTTATGTATGTATTTGTCTCGCACACCGCTTATCTCTCAGTGTGTGTGTGTGTGGCTTGCGTATGTGCGTGTTCACATATATTACATTCACTTTATGAGCACAACTTTACTAAATTGATGCAATGCCAGTCTACCTGGCGAAATTTCAATAATTTTTATAGCGTCTACATTGCCGCCTCAGATCATTTCTCCGATATTTATTTCTTTCCGACGTACTACATCTTGATATTAAACAACTAGCCGACGGGGAAGCCAGTTACTAGTCACTAAAAATAGCAGCCACATATATTAAACATCATATCCTAACCTCTTAAATAATAGAACAGTCGATAATATCGTCTTTGTCACATCACATATTAGCTGGTATTTTATTTCATCATAGTTGTATTGGATTAAGACCGATTTGGGTGTAAACAAGTATAACAATAATAATCGCATTAAAACCTAGTTTGAGATTATGTATTAGCGATAGAATTTTATAACTAATATATACCTTATTAATCCAGCTATTTGATTATAATTGCTTCCATTTGTTCTCAAAGAGAATCTGTTTCATTAACGATGTCTTTTGAGTATGTTCGTCACTTTTGTAACAAGATAATTATTTATAATTATCAACCTCGGGAATTCTTTACTAGTTAATCTTTTATATTAAAGGCACAAGGGTTGAAATTTGCAGGGAAAGGATTAGTCTACCCTAATGTTCCACTGGTACTTAATTTATCGACCTCGAAAGGATGAAAAGCAAAGTGGAACTCGGTGAAATTTGAAATCAGAACTTAGCGACGAGCGAAATACCGCTAAGAATTTCGTCCAGCGTGCTAACGATTCTGCCATCTCGACGCCTTGAATTCCAGCTAATTGATTGGTACTGTATTATTATTATTATTATTATTATTATTATTATTATCATTATTATTATTATTATTATTAGTATTATTATTTAAATCGGTTTGATTCGCCCCCATGCAACATAGAATTTCGTAGGCTCGTAAAAGAAACCTAACTAGTCGGGATCAGGTGACTTAAGGAGATTAATTGGTATTTCAATCAGCTGTAATCATATTTTAAATTGCTTAAATACACTAACGGTAATTACATAACGCAAAGTAATATATGAAGTAAATATTTTTCGACAAACGTGAATAATATTTCGACCATTGTCACCGAGGCGAATGCAGTTCACATGAATATATATATATATATATGTGTATATATATATATATATATATATATATATATATATATATATATATATATATATATATATATATATATATATATATATATATATATATATATATGCATGTATATATGTGTGTGCATATGTATATATATATGTGTTTATGTGTGTGTTCATATATATATATATATATATATATATATATATATATATGCATCACACATATACATATGTATATGCATTTATATATATTGGTGTCTGTATGTGATAGTGTCTGTGTATGTGTGTGTGTGCGAGCGCATATGTGTGTATATATGGATACACATATGCATAGATGAATAAAAGTATATGCGTACATAATAAAAAATATATTGTCATATGTATATGTATATGTATATATATATATATCATATCATATTAAGATATTTATTTATATATATATAGATACACACAAACGCGTATATACGTATATATACATATATACATATATATATATGTAAATTATATTCAAGTGCAAGTATATTTAAATGCACATATGTGTATGTGTATATATATATCTATATACACACACATACACACACATTGTTACATACGCATATATATTCGTATTCCAGTATATACGTGTATCTACGTCTGTATTTTTGTTATTCTATCTATTTACGCGTGGAAACAAATATTAAATAGGATACAGTTCATAAGCCAGTCTATTAACTCCAGATGATGGAGCGTTCGGCCCAGATCCAATCGTTTATCTGGATTTCATCTGGCTTCTTCCCAAAGCATTTCCGTCCCACGTATGATAAACATAACCATAGGCAGACGAACACACTGTCGCACTACATAGTCATATACGCTTGCAAGCATTTCGATGCACGTACATGCACACATATGCACAAAATGCATTATATATGTATATGTGTGTGTATGTGTGTGTTTGTATGTGCATGCGTACGTGAGCGCGCATAACTGCGTAGATAAGCATGCATATCTGTGAGTGTGTGTGTTTTATCCATATAAATCATTTGTAGAAATCTAATATATATAAAAATGTTTATGCGTATATATATAAATGTTTATGCACACACATATATATATATGTATGTGTGTATGTGTGTATGTGTGCATTTATATATATGTATATGCATGCACGCACATTTATATATACATATATCTATATCTATCAACCTATAGATAGATAGATGGATAAATAGATAGATAAAGAAATAGATATATATATATTGTTGACATCATAAGAATTTACTAAGCTTTGGAGAGAATTTTTAATTATTTAATTATTTAATTCTGTTTTAGAAGTTTTGATCTCACATATCTACCAATACTATGTAAATTTGGGGTTTAAATACAATTCAGTGTAGAAAAATACGAAGGTTGTCATTGGGAATCGAACCCATATTTCCCGAACTCATGCCAAGCATTCTACCATTGAACCAGTGCAATCCTGCTATCTTGTCCATCCTTTTCCGAAACTTTATTCTTACCAGCGAGAACTATGTGTAGATGACGTCATATGATTTTATAAATATTTGAGAGAATGTGAAATAATTTTTGTTGGAATCGCCGGATTTCGAGAAACCACATAAAGACATAAATAATAGCATGTGAATTTATGCGTGTAATTTTATATGGGTATGTGATAGAATATTACTCTTACTTATATATAAATATATACATATATATATATTTGAGTGTAAGTGCCTTTATGCTTGTATTTGTCTTGCACACCGTTTAACTCTCAATGTTGGATTGTTTACGACCCCGTGGTTTAATACCAGACTTTAAAAACTAAGTACCGGTGTCAAATTATTCGAATAAACTTTTGAAGGCATTACTCCAGTATGGCCGCGGTATAGCAACAGATTCAAATAAATGATGAAAGAAAAAAATACAGAAAATTGTCTGTTGTGTCTTTTTCCCATATATTTCTTTCTTTACCTGTTACTTGCTCTTATATTCGCTATTCGGCAGTTTATATACTAAATGCACCTATCCAACTTATAGTCGTCCCAAATTTTCTGCGTACGTTGCCCCAACCCTTTTACTCCCCCACTAAATGGATTTCGAAAATATCACTCTAACAATGAAGATGAACAACGGGTGGTGTATTTTCTGCAGCGACCATAGAATATAGTACGTTCTCGATGTTGTTTCATACAAGCGATTAACGTTAGTGAATCTCAAAGCTAAGTATATATACATGATATATTGCATTTGGTCAAGACCTTGCTGTGTGAAACTTTCTCTTTACAAAAAGAAATGCCGAAAATACAAGATAGTCAGCGGTGATTTAAACTATTGAATTCCTCTTCCTGATTAGCATAAATTTACCAAGATTCATTGCCATTGAAATATATACTAAGAATACAAGACATATATTTTAATCTGAGCATTAGTATTTGTCTTGTTGTTTTCTCAGACTATTCCTGACAGTTGTTCTGTAGTTAAGTTTCTTCTATCTATAGCAATGATAATATATTCATCAAAGGACAAGTTTTTATTGACGGTAAAATAGAGTTATTCGAAACGGTTGACAACTTCTCGGAAATAACTGTCTAATAGCGGTGTTTTGTTTTGCTTTTTTCGCCAAGTCGTAGTATGTTGTTTTAGAATATTTGGTCTCGTTGGTGGCACTGAAAATTTGGCAAGCTGAGTTGAATTTATTTAAAGAAGATTGATTTCTGTTTTTTACCTTTTTTTTTCTGAAGGACTTTTTTTTTTTTACTTTTCTTTTCTGAAGGACTTGAAAACCTATACGACATCAATATGCAGAACGTCTCTAAAAAAAAAAGTTATTTATTTACCTTAATCTTTGTGTGTAATGTATTAACAAGTTTATAGTCGATTCTTCTATCAAATGAAACACATGATATAGACTTTTTTTCAAAATATCGATAGAGAATAACAACAAAGAAAAAGTATTTTATAAGATTCTTTCAAATAAATAACCTCGTTTCACTTCATTCCTGCTGTTCAGTCTTTCAAATGTTGATAGAAGACAACAGAGGCAAACTTGAAAGAAATAAGCAAAACACCTAAATAACATTCCTGCAAGTAAACAACCCTGTTTAACTCCACTCTTTTACACCTCGTGTGACTCAGTTATATCGTCATTGTTCCGAGGCGTTTTGTTATATTGGTTGTTATATATATCATATTCGTTTAGTTATATATCTGTGGACGTACATTGCCTTTATTTCGACTAATTTCCCCAAAATAATCCAATAGAATATAAACTACGCGTGAAAAGTAAGTCCTGGAATCGACTAAAACCCTTCAAGGTGGTGCTCCAGGATGGCCATAGTCAGATGACTGAAAGAATAAAAAGAATAAAAGCCTATATGAATGAACATACACACGCAAACACACACATATACACCCACATACATACAATTTCAGTCTCGCAAATTCACTCACGAAGAATTATTAGGCTCGGGGCTATAAAAGAAAACACGATGCAAAGTGCCACGCAATGGGACTGAACCCGGAACACCTGTGGTTGGGAAACAAACCTTTTACCACTCATCCACTCCTCCGCCTGATAATCGTAATTCGCAAGCGCTGCAGTTATCGACATATTTCTTATGTAACGAACACAGAAGATGATATCAATTACGGATAACTCTTAGCGTAAACCACATTGAGATATTCCGCGTAGATTCTAAATGAAATGTTACGGGAAAATAGATATTGAAGGATAGCTAACACGACGATGTCCTTATAGTTGTCACCATCACCGGGGTCGCTTATATCAGCATGCATTGTGGTTATGCTAGAGTCCTTGAAGTCATGCGGAAAACGCTTAATAGGCAATATTGAAGAAATAGCTTATAAAATACCACGATATGACCAGGATCACTGCACATTTATGTTACAGTATCTCTAGCTTATCGGTAAATATTACCACGTATATATAAGCAAGAAACAATGTTTTGATGCTTGCACAATTTTCACTTTTCTTGTTGATTGGAATAAGACAAGAATTAACCGAAGCATGGCGATTTCGACAGAATTATGTTCCGTTCTGTTTTAGTTCTGCACCAGGCGTTATTTTTGAATAAGAACTGACGCATATCAATATAAATACTAGATAAGTGTGAATGAATGAATGATGGAAGGAAGGAAGGAATGTATGAATAAATGAGTGAAAGTAATAGTGATTTTATTCATTGTTGTGACAAACTTACAAAGCTGAACTTCGTCTAAATTGCCATCTTTCAATTGACTTCAGTATCCATTTACTCGTAGTCATGTAACTCCATTCATCCAACCATCCATCCATCCATCCATACATACATCCATACATACATACGTACATAGAAATCGAACATGAGTAACTTATTTGTCTAGTTATTACTCAGGCAATCCGTGTATGTTGTTATTCTTTTTCTTGCGAGATGTTTTAAATAAAGAGAAAAAAACCCATAAAGAATAAAGATATACATCTATACACACATGTTTATATATATAAATAAGGAATGTTTATGTGTCATCATAACGTGGCCGTCCTATAAAGGACGATGTTACTGTTGTTTTAGCCCCAAGAATTAATGCATGTATGCATGCATACATGTATTTGATATATCAGTATATATATATATATATATATATATATATATATATATATATATATATATATATATATATATATATATATATATATATATATGATTATATGGTTCGATATATACATTCAAACACTTGCTGAAGTACTTGTATCAGAGAACGTTAATTTTCTAACGTGGAGTAAAGAGTTATAACTAAAGGTTGCCATCAGCCTGACGTGTTTGGAATTTCAATGATTGTTGTTTTCACGATATTTTGCTGTGACAATCGACCAATCATAGACGCAGCTGATGCTCATTATTGTCTTCCTTTATAACAAAGCAATTTCATTTCATAACCGTTAGGAATATATTTCTTCATGTGCGAGCAGTAGGTTTGTTCGAAATTTATTCTGATATTAATATTATATATATGATAGGCACAGGTACGTGTGCATGATTAACAAGATTGCATGTATATATATATATATATATATATATATATATATATATATATATATGTGTGTGTGTGTGTGTGTGTGTGTGTGTGTGTGTGTGTAGCTCATATATAATTGTATGTATATATATATATATATATATATATATATATATATATATATATATATATGTAGCTCATAGCTCATAGATGAGAATCTGATATTCTACACATAGAGTACACAAGAAAACTTAATAATGCAGATTGCTTCAAGCCTACGGCAGAAAATATTTACCAGCCGCCAAACAAAACGATATCAAATGCAAATTGAAAATTGTGAATGAATGTAATGTACTAAGTTCAACGGTCACGGAATTAGTGTCCATGTTTCTATGATTCCTTCTTTGTTTTTCTTTTTTCGATTACTTGCAAATCATCCATATTTCTGATGCGTATTTGTGTGTTTTTTGTGTCAGTTTATCCCCCGCCACGGCTTGACAACCGCTGTTGGTGTGCTTATGTCCTCATAACTTGGCGGTTCGGCTAAAGGACAAGTAGAATAAATACTAGGCTTTACCTAATAGTAAGAAATACTGAGATCGATTCGTTCAATTGAAATTTCTCCGACGCGTTGCCCCAGCATGGCCGTAATCTATCGACTGAAGTAATAGATAAAAGGTATAATTAAAAAATAATTCCATGATTTAGAAACAATAATTCCTTTGTTCTTTTGTCCATTTCCAAATTTGAATAAGAAATATTTAAAGATGAGAATTATATGAAAGGCATACATCTTTGTAGGCGATTCAGCCACTCACTATTAATTCCCTTTAACGGCCAATTGAGGAGCTGGCAAATGTGTAGAACGAAGAACTCAATCCTTGTCGTCGAACGATAGATAACCATGATATCTAAATGATATCGATTAGAGAAAGGTCT
>NC_142940.1:7925818-7945818 GCF_046866305.1 Octopus bimaculoides | reverse complement strand
CATATATATATATATATATATACGAGCGTGTGTGTGTGAGTGTATGTGTATACGTATGCACACACACATTGGTGTGTTAATGGTGATTTTAGTGCATGACAATTGACATTGTGTGTGTGGTTTATAGTGGAGGAGTAGTAATTGAAATGTTGTTGATATTGTTGTTGTTAATGTTTAGCCCATGGTCATCGCTGATATAGACAGACTTGTAATCAAAAGCATTTAAGCCTTGAGAATCCGTCTAGTGTTTTACGGCGTGACCATCTTGAACTACATCGTTGTTCTAAGAATACCGTTATTATATCTAACAGGTGGTGATATTGGTGTGTGACTGTACTTAGTGGGGTTGTTGGTGAGAGTCGTATTGGTGATGGTAAGTTTTGCTGTGTAGTGGTGATGATAATGATGTTGGTGGCGCTATTAATTGAAATTGTAGTCCTATTGTGATATTAGTGACGATGTAATATGTGTGGTCGTAGTAATGAGGGTAGTAGTGGGGGTTATATTGGTGATGTGGCTGTAGCGTAGTCGGTGTTGATGAGAATGTAGTGTCAGTGCTGAAAGTAGTGAAATGTGAGAGTAAAGTCGGTGGCGGTGAAGAGTGTTGTTGTTGAAAAGCAGAGTGTTGTTGTTGCTACACATGTTTTTGTTGTTGCAACACATGGCTACGTCCTGATCGTGTGAGTTATAACCATGCTGGTCGAGATGATGGTGAAGTTAGTACTGGTGGTTGTAATGGTGTTATTTTTATGGTTGTTGCTGCTGACATAGTAACAGTAAGAATGATGAGTGGCATTCTCGTAGAGGGGTGGTGACGATCATGGGAGAGATAATGATTGTGATGTGATGGTGGTGGCAAAGGCGGTGGTGAAATTGTTGTTGT
Source organism: Octopus bimaculoides (assembly GCF_046866305.1). Classification (NCBI taxonomy): domain Eukaryota; kingdom Metazoa; phylum Mollusca; class Cephalopoda; order Octopoda; family Octopodidae; genus Octopus; species Octopus bimaculoides. Next base: position 7,944,935 of record NC_142940.1, on the reverse strand, counting down.
ATGTGATGTTCCTATTATTGTTGTTGCAGATGTAGTAATAGTGAATATGGTGGTGTGTTGGTGGTAGTAGTGGAGGCGGTAATAATAGTGGTGGTAATAGTGCTAATAGTAGTAGTAGTAGTAGTAGTAGTAGTAGTAGTAGTAGTAGTAGTAGTAGTAGTAGCAGCAGTAGTATTAGTGGTGGTGGAGGTGGTGGTGGTGGATGTAGTGGAGATGGTGATGGAAGCGGTGTTGAATATGTTGGTAGTTGTAGTGCAGTTGTTGATATTGTTGTTGTCGATGGTGGTGGCCGGAAAGGGAAAGGAGTAACTTATATAGTATCGTAATAAAAACAATAAATCTTTCATTGATTGGAAAATAATTCAACAGTCAAGATTTCGGAATATGATAAAAGCGGCGCATAATGAAAACGTACTGGAATAAAAAAAATAATAATAATAAAATAATAAAGGAAATATAAATAGTAAAAAGCAAACATAAAATATTAATAAAAAAATTAAAATAAAAAAATCTAAAATATAAAAAAGAATAAATCATAAATAATAAAATATAAATAAAACAACTCAAAATCAAAAACAAAATATAATACATAAATAAGAACAACGACAACAACAACAAGAATAACATCAAACATCAAACTTCAACACGCATACCCGAACTCACCCGCATTCACATAATCCCCACCCTGAAAACAACATCAAAAGAAAGGGAAAAAAAAAACCAACAAAGAACAAACAAGGAAAAACAATATACTTTTCGTCAGTTAAACATTTCGTTTAATATGCTACTGCTGCTACTCCTGCTGCAGAAATTGCTTCTGCTGCAGATGTTGTTGTTGCTGCACAAGTTGCTGCTCCTGCTGCTGCAGATGTTGTTGTTGCTGTACAAGTTGCTGCTCCTGCTGCTGCAGAGACTACGGTTGATATTTTGATATATTTTATAATTATATTTATATGTATTTATATGTATTATTACTATTATTATTATTATTATTATTATTATTATTATTATTATTATTATTATTATTATTATTATTATATATATATATATATATATATATATATATAATTTTTAAAAATTATTCTTTTATTGTTCTAACGGCGATTGGATAAACTCATGGTCGATGAGTTCATATATAATCGAACTGTAATTTCAATTGGGTCCCGTGTTCCTAAGCAGAACCCTTTTCTCTGTTAAAGGCTATCTATCTATCCATCTAGCTATCTATCTATCTATCTATCTATCTAGATAGATAGATAGATAGATATAGATTGATAGATAGATAGATAGATAGATAGATAGATAGATAGATAGATCAAGAGAGCGATCGATTGATCGAGAGTGAAGCAGAGAGAGATCACTGTTTATAGATATGTAGGTAAGTAGGTACTTATAAAATTCCAGTTCCTAAAACATAATAGCCAAATCGTCCTCAAATCACACCTTCTTTATAAAGGGAGAAACAGGGGTGTATCGGACCATTTGGATAATCAACAAAAGCTCAGGTTATTTATTGCTATTGTTGTCGGTGATGTCGTTGACCTCGCGTTCATTGTTGTCGTTCAAGATTTTATTCCCGACATCGTCCGTCGTCTTCCTTCTTGTTGCTCTCGTCGCTGCCATATTTCCTTTCATCACCCGTCACCGTTGTTGCTGTCGGTGTCGCCGCTGCTACTGTTGCTGCTGCTGCTGTTACTATTGTTTTCCTTGCCCAGTGTTGTTGTAGTTATTGTTGCTTTTGTTACGTTTGTTGTTATTGTCATTCCCAGCGTGGTTCCGCTTTCGATGCGGATATAATTATTATTGGCTGCTTCCAGTTCATTCCTGGTCGACCAGATATGTTATCAAAGATGTTTCAGCCATAAAGAGTTCACAATATATTTTTTCCTTTCTATTCCATATGTTGCTTAATTTCCTAAGAATTTCTATCTCCATTTAAACATTAGAAAATGACATATTCGCAAGAATCGTCCCACATACATACATACATATATACATACATGCATACGTACGTAGAAAAATACCCTGTTGTTGATGTTAAAATTGTAATGAAGGAGACTTCGTTAGAAACTAGTTTGTTCTCTATCGCCAAGAAATCTTGAAATAAACTGAATAATGACATACATACATATATACATACATACAACCATACATACATATATGTACACGTGTTGATGCCGGTGTTAAAACGTGGGTAGCTGATGAAGTAGAATGTTCTCTATGTGGCTTGTGTGTTTTCTCGTCTACGTTTTGTTTGCAATGTCCTGTACCCAGATATGCACCTATACATACAGGTGGATGTCGGTATGCACATACCTGTACGTATATATGCATATACTCATTTACTATTTGTTTATATATATATATATATATATATATATATATATATATATATATATATATATATATATATATATATATATGCATGTGAAGACGCAGGGCTCGGTGGTTAGACCGTCGAGCTTACGATCGTGACGTTATGACTTGTATGCCGGAATATACTGTAGTTCATATTCACATCGATCGCCGTAAATTATCCGGTGAAAGTACAAATTAGCAGTGAGCTGATTTAGGGAAATGGGTTATTAGAGGATGTGATTTAAGAAATTTGAATCATATGGAGTGGGTGTTTGTGCTGAGGGGTGAGATATCATGTGTATGATGTAAAAAGAAAACAAACCTGGAAACAGACTGATTTACGTGGGTATACCCGGATGTGGCATGTCGCTTTGTAGTTCAGAGTAGAAGCTACTGGTGGCGGTCGAATTAGAACGTAATATATATTAGATAAAGTAAGGCTGTGTGCATAAGTGGAAGTGGTTATGCCGTTACGTAGCTCAGTAGAGAAGAAGAAATAATTGTAGATGTAGCGGTGGTAATAACATAGAGTGTACATTAGAAAGAAATATGGCGCGTGTGGCGGTGGATAATTGGAGGTGGTGTACCAATGAGGAGTTCAGAGGAGTAGAGGAAGTTATAGTAACGGTGAAAATAAACGAGAGTGTATATTAGAAATAAGGCGACCTAAACGTTTAATCATGGCGAAAATTCTTTGGCTGTGTCCGTAGATTTGCATTCATTTCATGTATTAAACCGTTCCACTTTTCCACCATCGCCATTATTCCATGAAACCGTATGAACAATACAACTATCTATTTCTTTTCTTTCTTCTTAACATTATTGGTCTGTATGCGTGTGTAAGAAAACCTTTTAAATAAAGAAATCGGTGATGACCAGGCGATAGATGTATATTTTATTTACTACAATACTTTGAATGCGTTATTCTCCAATCGGCAATCGTTTTTTTTTATGTATATATATATATATTTTTTTTTTGGCTCATTTCTTTTTCTTTTTCTTTCCCTCTTTTTCCCCTCTTCCTGAGTGCAGGTCGGGGGATGAAGGAATTCAGTTCTGTCTTTTATCTATATTCTGACCGCTATGATCACGAAATCCATTCACTTGATGAGTAGTAGATAAGGGGTAGGAATGTAATAATAATGATAATAATAATAATAATAATAATAATAATAATAATAATAATAATAATAATAATAATAATAATAATAATAATAATGACGACGTTGGCGATGATGACGATGATAATGCTACGTGGAAACCCAAAAGAAAGGAAAATAACAGTATATATATATATATATATAATACTAAGAAACAATCAGAAATAAGTACTTGAAGTATGAGCCATATTGTAGTTGGCGAAAATGACCAAAACATGTAACAGTGTAATAATGTATGACAATATGAAAGAGGATTTCATTAAAAAGTTGCTATGATTAGACAGTCTTCCAATAAAATTACTGGGCTTGTATCACTGATTTCTTTTCCCTTTTCCTTCCATGTTTTCTTTCTTCATTTCTTTCCCTCTGTCACATTTACATTACTATTTACTCCTCCACCTCCCACTTCTCTTCTTTTTCCCCTCTTTTTTCTTTTTCTCTTCGCTTACTTTTCCTTTATTTCTTCTTCTTTGTTTTCTTTTAATTTTCTTTTATTTATTTCTTTTTGTCTTTTCACTTTCTGTTTCTTTTTTCTTTCTTCTTCTTCTTCTTCTACTTCTACTTCTTCTACATCTCAATAAATAATACCCAATATGTCTGCCGTTGCGTGCAGAATATTGTATAAAATGAAACATTGTCCAGCAGATATTTCACTATGTCGTGTCCAGCTTGCTTCAGGAGAGAATAAAGATTATTGTTATCGCCAGAGCTTTTGTAGTGGAAACGATTGGGAGGAAGGGGAGAGAGACACACACAGAGAGCAAGAAAGAGAGAGAGAAAGAGACAGATAGAAGGGGAGAGGAGAACAGAAAGGGAAAAAGACAAGGGAGAAAGTGATAATAAACGTTTACGCTCATATTTGCATAAGTCCAAGGAAATGGAAATATCAATTCAATCTACATTTAGAATATTCTAAAGTAGAAGAAGGCAATAAGTCGAAAGCCGAGTGTTGAAATCTTCCTTTGTTTTCGTTTTCTCTCGTTTTTCATCTAAAGCGATTCGACATTTTCTAGAGAACAATATTTGAACTGTAAAGAAATATCAACGCTAACGTCATTATTAAGAGTTGATAAGATTGCATTTTCTATGTGTATTTGTCATTTCCATACAAACTAATATTATTTAGCTTTCGAAGTTGCCAGCTCCAAACTTTTTCCGACGAAAAAAAAAAAAAAAAGAAGAAAAAAGAAAACGAAAAAAAAAAAAACGTTCGAGCTTCACAACATCAGCATCCTACCCGCTATGTATATATATAATCGAAGCCCTTTACATATTGATGGGATCAGCAGAAAGGAAAAAAGTATTCTATCTTGCGAGAGACAAATATCATTTAATATACACAGGATTGAAATGCTAGCTATTACAAGTTTCATGTTTCCGATAGTAGCATTGTCGGACGAGCTTGTATAACGAAAAGCTTACTATCGGGCATTTCGAGCCTGAATGGTTGCCCAATAATACACGGCACGCTACACAAGCGTGTCCAACAACTGTGCTACCAAAAGCATGGAAGTTATAGTAGCTCACATTTAGCCCCTGTGTATGTTTAATGATAATAATAATAATAATAATAATAATAATAATAATAATAATAATAATAATAATAATAATAATAATAATAATAATAATAGCAATAATAATAATAATAATAATAATAATAATAATAATAATAATAATAATAATAATATTAATAATAATAATAATAATAATTATATATATATATATATATATATATATATATATGTATATATATATATATATATATATATATATATATATATATATATATATATATATATATATATATATATATATATATATATCACCATTACGGCTTTGAAACTCTAAGTACCAAGAATTTTTACTCAAGCAGCTTTGATCCATATATATCTATCTATCCATCTATTTACATACATACATACATACATACATACATACATATATATATATATGTATGGCACTTTAAATTTCTTTTAAAACATATTATTACATTTAAACTTCTATCTTACAAATTGAAAAATATGCTTGACAAAATTAACTAAATTAGAAAAGAATAATGGTTACATATTTTTTGTATAACTAAGATCTAAACTGTTAATATAGGAATGCGAAGGAGATAGTTGAATAACTGTAAACCTACTTTTAGGCCACCCTATATATATATGTGTGTGTGTGTGTGTGTAAGCCTTATCTTTTTATTCGGTGGTGTGGAGTAAGGGAAAAAACCGTTATTTCTAACCCACACACGATTTCGAATCACGTGTCCCTGTGTTTTCTCTCTGTTCCTGTAGCTTAGACATACAAACAAGAAATAATTGATAACTATTCCAACTGCCAATCCCATTCTTTTGTTAAATCAAACACTTCTCATTGTATACACTTTATTCATTTATTTCTCTTTGTAAACTGAAATTATTATTAATATTTACACTCCAAGTCTCCATTCCTGGAAACTTACAAATTGTTAGGGTAGGGAAAGACTGAGTTAAATATCTATCACAGCATTGTGTGATCATTTAGTGCAGCACATTCGACCGGCGATGGAATAGCGTAAATGTGTAGGGCCGCTGTTCACTTTTAAGTTCCCAATATTTTCTGCTTTGTGTTGATGAAGTTTAGAGCTTTCATTTATTTATTTTTTCAATATTCCAATAATTCACAACGATTTAGCTGTTGATGTTGTTGTAAAGAATTTTATGGAAGGGCTAGAGATGAAAATATTGATACTTTTGTGATTGTGAAGTGTTAATATATATCTATATATTTATATATTTCACTCTGTCGAAGTCTTCCGCTGTGTTGCGCGTTAGACGGTTTAGTCGATGTTCAGTAACATTGCGTCTTCAATAGTTTTGTGTATAATACAACTGAGTATGTAGTAATGAAGTATGCTGTTAAACGCAAAATATAATAACATTGGTTTAAAATTTTGGCACAAGGTCAGGGCAAGGAGGTAGTTGATTACATCGACCCCATGTGTTCAACTGTTGCTTATTTATATCAACTCCGAAAGTTGGAAATGCAAAGTTGATCCGGTGGCATTCGAACTCAGAACGTAAAAGTCGGGAAATCACGCTAAGCATTTTTCAGGCGCAGTAATGATTCAGCCAGTTAGCCGTTTAGTAAATTAGAAATAATAATTCTTTCTATTATAGGCACAAAGGAGTAGTCGATTACATCGACCCCCAGTGTTTCACTGCTACTTGATTTATCGACCCCGAAAGGATGAACGGCAAAATCAACCTCGGTGGAATTGATCTGACGAAATACTGCTTAGCATTTTGTCCGGTCTGCTAATGATTCTGCCAGCTCGCCGCCTTAAGATTAGAAATAATAATGAGAATTGCAATATATATATATATATAAGATAAGGTATAAATAATCGTCATTACACATTTTCCCTTTATCAGAATAAATTTGGCTTACAGCTGTTTCCGGTAATCATTATAGGTTCATTATTGATAGATTTCTTAATTGGTCTGTTGATCAGTTGCAAAAAGTTAAACGGCCTAAAGAATTAATGCTACTTTCGTCAGATCCATTTCTGGTTATAACAAAGCAGAATTCTGGAGGAATGGTAACTACATGGGGACGAAGAAAAGAGGAAAGGATGAAATGAGAGTGTCTCCCTTCCTCTGTTTTTTTTTTATTCCTTCCTATCTTCTTTTCTTTCTTTCTCTTCACCTTAATCCTTCTTTTCCAAATCATCACGTGTCTTCGTGTTTTATTCACATACAGATTCTTAAGGAATACTTTCTACTTCAGGCCCAGAATTTTGAGGTTAGGGAGCTGAACGATAACACCATTCTAGCTGAGCACTGTTTAATCTTTTACATGTTTCAGTCATTTGACTGCGGCCATGCTGGAGTACCGCCTTTGGTCGAGAGAATTGACCTCAGAGCGTATTCTTTATAAGCCTAGTACTTATTCTACCGGTTCCTTTTGCCGAATCACTAAGTTACGGGGACTTAAACACACCAGCATCGGTTGTCAAGCAATGTTGGTGGGAGAGACACAGACACACAAATATATGCACACATATACATATACATGTATATACATATACGACGGGCTTCTTCCAGTTTCTGTCTACCAAATCCACTCACAAGGCTTTGGTCGAGCCGGGGCTATAGTAGAAGACACTTGCCCAAGTTGCCACGCTGTGAGACTGAACCCGTAACCCTGTGGCTGGTAAGCAAGCTGTTTATTTATTCATTTTAAAAAATTTATTGATTCCAAAAGTATAAAAGGCAAAGTCGTCCTCGGCGAAATTTGAACGTAGATCGTAAAGCTGGGGAAAATGGCACTGGTAATTTTGTTTGACATGCTAACGGTTGTAACAACTCGCCGCCATCCATATTCTCAATTAATAATTATATTATTGGTTTCAAATTTTGGCACAAGGCGTGCACTTTTGGAGATGGGGGAAAGTCGATTCCATCGATACCCAGAACTGGCACTTATTTTATCGAATCCCGAAAAGGATGAAAGGTAAAATCGACCTCGATGGTATTTCAACTACGAACGTAAAGACCGATGAAATACATGTAAGTCTTTTGCCCGGCGTGGTAACGATTTTGGCAATTCGCTGCCTTCCAACTCTTCAAGTAATAACTATATCATTATAATGATTAATCTTCAAATACAAAAATTACTACAAATATAGTGATACAAAATTAATAAATGCAAATTCTGCGCAGGAATGGCTAAGTGGTGAGTAGCTAGCTTACCAACAACGTGATTCCGGGTTCAGTACCACTGCGTGGATTTTGGGGCAAGTGTCTTGTGAGTGGATTTGGTAGATGAAAACTGAAAGAAGCCCGTAGCATATATATATATATATATATATATATATATATATTCATATATATACATACTTTACTTGTTTCAGTCATTTCACTGCAGCCATGCTGGGGCGTCGCGCAGCCATATATATTGTATATGACACACGCCTATTCACACCTACACATACACCCACAGACACACACATGCGCGCACACACACACACACACACACACATACACACATATAATCAAAACGACGGTAAATTTATTAAACGTCACCACCTTACGAGAGACAAGAACAATGGAAAGCAAATACAGCATTAGCGACTGTTCATGCCGCAGCTGTTACTACTACTACTACTGCTGCTGCTGCTGCCACTGCTGCTGCTGCCACTGCTGCTGCTGCTACCACTAGTAAAGTTGCTGCTGTCGCTGCTGCCGCTGCTGCCGCTACCATTACGTATGCTGTAAGAATAAAAAATTTCCCCTGTACCCCGTACACTGTAATCCGTGTTGAGGGTTAGAAAAGAGCGTTCACGGAATTATTGGTTAAAAACTTCTAATGTCGAGAGAGGAGAGACATGCGCCAAAGTTGGATTTACTTAGACAAAAAACAAAAACACACACAAAAAAAATATACAAGGGAACCCTGAAACAAAATGTAAAACAATAGAAGTAAAGCATGAACAGAATGAAAAAAGTCACAAAAGAGAAACAAGAAAACAAACAAGAGCAGTAAGTGGACCGGGAGAGGATTGATACGAAAGAAGTGCGTAAAGAGGAAAATGTACAAAAAGAAGATGAGAATAGGAAAAAATATATACAACGTAAACCAAAAATACAAACAACAACAAGGAAAATGCACTGACGGAAGAATTTATAAATATACGTAAACACGTACATACATACAAACATACTTGTATACGTTTATATATTTATATATATATATAAACGTATATATATATATATATATATATATATATATATATATATGTGTGTGTGTGTGTGTGTGTGTGTGTGTGTGTGTATATTTATATATATACGTTTATATATGTGTGTGTGTGTATATTTGTGTATATATATATGTATACAAATGTGTGTACGTCATTGCATATACATATATATATATATACTTATGTACATACATATAAATATATATGTGTGTGTATATGTTTATATATATATGCGTGTGTGTGTAGATAATGGTCCCTAAATACCTATATATATATGTGAGTCAATGCCTGCGTCAGTGTTTGTAGGGAATTCAGAAGAATTATTATCATCCCCTCATTCCCCACTAAAGCAAATGAAAAAAAAAATGAAAAAAAACAAAGAAAGAAAGAAAGGAAGAGAAAAGAAAGAAAAAAATCCGCAAAGGTGAATCTTACAGGGATTTCGAAAAATTCTGGGATTTAGCAATGCAAGCAGGTACTCCATCGGGAAATTGTCTTTCTTTTTATAATAGACCTAACCTGACAATTTGGTGTTGCATAAAGAATTATTTGAGGAATTTAGATGACCCTGTATAAATGTTTCTTTGCAATAAATGCACCAAATATTGAGGGAATAATGGCTTATGTCTTGTGTATGCATGTGGAGGATATCTCTTTTTGTTTGTTTTGCTTCCTTCGGCGTTTTTAAAATTTTTTCCATTCCTAACGGTTGAGAACGGATTTAGTTTATATAACGTGGAAAATAATGCGTGTGTGTGTGTTTGTGTGTAGTGCGGGATATATATATATATATATATATATATATATATATATATATATATATATATATATATATATATATATATATATATATATATATATATATATATATATAGATATAGATATATAGATATAGATATAGATAGATAGATAGGTAGATAGATATACATATATATATATTCGGATATATATATATATATATAGACATACACACACACACTCACACACATATATATAGAAACACGTACGTGTGTATGTATGTGTATGCATTTAGGGTATACCCACATACATATGCATGCGCAATTATTGTCAACGAATCAAGAAGTAAGTACTCAATACATATCTATCTATACTCATATATACATATAGATAGATAGATAGAGAGAGAGTGAGAGAGAGAGAGAGAGAGAAAGAGAGAGAGATTGTTTGAACCGCTAAGTTACAAGAACGTAAACACGCCAAAATCGGTTGTCAAGCGATAGCGGGGGAGACAAACAAACACATAACAAATACACACCCACATCCACACACACATACACATATATATGCATATATACGAGGGGTTCTTTTAGTTTCCGCCAGACAAATTCACTAACAATGCTTTGGTCAGCCCGAAGCTATAGTAGAAGACACTTGACCAAAAGTGCTACGCAGTGGTCTGACTGAACCAGCAACCATGTTGTTGGGAAGCAAGCTTCTTACCACACAGCTACTCTTGCACATATGCACACACATAGATGCACATACATATATATATACACAAACACACCCATACATACATATACGTTGCCTGTGTATGAGTGTATGTATGTATACATATATATATACATGTATATGTATATATATATATATGTGTGTGTGTATATATATATATATATATATATATATATATATATATATATATATATATATATATATATATATATATATATATATATATATATATATATATATATATACATATATACATATAAATATATATGTGTGTGAATATATATATATAAATATTGGTAGATAGATAGATATATACATATGTATATACATATTGGTGTTAATAATTATTATTAAGGCGATGAACTGAATGACTGCAACTGAGTAGCCCTTCCTGCATATTTACTGGTCTTGTACCAAAATTTGAAGTAATTAATAATTATAGTTATTGTTATTATTACAAGTATTATTAATAGTAAATTATTATTAATTTATCATGTTATTATCATCATTTATATTATTCTTTCATCCTTTGGTTTTATGCATTCTTCTGTATGATTATTATATATGGCTTGAGGCGAAAATGAGAAATTTCCAGGATATTTGCTTCTGGCTATCCATATACTGAGGCCCACAAAAGCTCATATTTACGGGACGAAATACATGATTTTCACATACAACTTTGTGTTGAATATCCCTGAGGTATATACACATTTGAAATATAATTTAAATCAGGTACAGAAAGCCCGCTTTCAGATCATTTTGCATTAAATTACTAGTTTTCTTTACTTCCACCTTGCGACGAATCGGCAACCCGTTCAGAGAGAAGTGTTGTAATTTCAAACAATTATACGCTTTACAAAGTGAGCTAATATTATGAGTTCCCTAGAGATCCTTGAGTTTATGATGAACCTAACACTCTGATTCATATTTAGATTGAAAATGACTCAACGTAGTATGTGTGCAGTTTTGGTCAATACTATATTTTCAATTCGCAGAGGGTTAGCTCGTCTAACTTCGGTGATGAGTTTTTGTTTTGCTCAAAGTTTCCACATATTTTCTACATCAAGCATTGAGTTGTATTTGATTATCTATCTATCTATCTAACTATCTATCTATCTATCTATCTATCTATCTATCTATCTATCTATCTATCTATCTATCTATATATATATATATATATATATATATATATATATATATATATATATATATATATATATATATAAACTAAAGACAGCATATCATTTAATCATGTGGATTAAATTCCGTGCACATTATTTTACCAAATAATTTTTATAAAATAATTTTATCAAAGGGCTGTGAAGGAAAATTGCCAGGAGAACGAAGGAAAATGGAGACAGAAAAAATGTACAGGAATTAACTGTTATTCCCCTATATTTGTACATATGTATGCATGATGGTATTATGTGGGTATATATATGTACATATATATACATATATATATATACATACGTCTATATATATGCATATACATGTGTATATATATATACATATATATATATACCGTTATCAGATCATTATCACATGCATATACCAAAAGATCAATACACGTAGTATAATAAATGTACGTTTCTGTAATTTCACCAGATCGTCAGCATATATTTAGACCATCAAATTGTTGTATTTGTTTGTAAGAAATTAAGTTTTACTTTTGTGATAAATTCTGCATAAACACTTTATTTATTCCCTATAAAATAAATCTAAATTAATATTCTTGGAAGCTGCAGTCGAATAAGAATAATACGCTTTCAGTATTTCTTGGACATCGCACGATGTTTAAATGTATCTCAAATATTCATGAAATTATTAACATTAGTGTGGAGTTGAGATCACCAGCAACAAAAGACAGATGCGAGAATATTGCTAGTTCCATGCTGTCTACGATTCCCCAAAATAGGAATATCAGTACGCCATAAAATGCCTAAATGTCATTCGCCTAGATACATCATATTCGCCTTGAAATATATATATATATATATATATATATATATATATATATATATATATATATATATTACTACGTCCATCGGAATTCGCCTTTCAGAGTAAATAATTGCAAGCCAGTCTATAATGCATGGTGATAACTGGTTCATACATATGTGTAAAATGTTATGCGTATATACGAGCTATAAATAGGATTCCAGGAAATATATATAGAATATATAGATTTATTATAAACATATTTGCCCAGATTTATGCACCTACTTCATTCACTTTCGTCGTTTATATGCATACACACAAACACATGTATATGCATACATACATGTATAACTGAATGTATGTATGCATATATATATATATATACATTTAGAATTACGTGTTATGCAGTGTAATGCGGGTAACCGCAGTCTTCTATTTTATATGTATATATGTGTGTATATTTGTGTATGTATGTGTGTATATATATGTATATCTATATGTACATGTATATATGTATAAACGTAAGTATATATTTGTATCTATATACATACTTACATACATACATATATACATGCTTGTATATACACATATATATGTATACACACATATGTATGCATATAAATGTGTATACGTATATATATATATATATATATATATATATATATATATATATATATATATATATATATATATATGTATGTATATATATGTATACACACACATATATATGCATATAAGTACACATACTTTAGACACAAGTAGGTCTTTTGAATGGTGTTCTCATTTCAATGTAAGTATGAAAAGAGGAATAAATAAGAAAGACGGGAAAAGAAGGTAGAAAAAGGAACAAAGAAGAAAGAAATAAAGGAAGAAAAAAGACGGTTGGAATAACCCAGAGAAACGTATATGTATGTATGTGTTTCTGTATGTGTATGCTTGTGTGTGTGTGTGTGTGTGTGTGTGTGTGTGTGTGTGTGTGTGTGTGTGAGTGAGAGAGAGAGAGATTGAGATTGAGATAGAGGCAGAGAGAGTGTGTGTCATTCTGTGTTTGCGTGGTGTATAAGGACGGTGCAACCTTGATATGCAGACAAACGCATTCCTCGTCAGGCTGTGAATGAAAGAATGAGTAAAAGATTAAATGAATGAATTTTGTCCATGAACGGCCGTACAGTTGAACAGCTGAACGAATGAGTAAACCAACGTAGGAACGGACAGACGAACAGACGGACATACGGGCAGGCGGGCAGACGGACAGTGAGACAGATGGACAGGCAGACGGACGGACGGAGAGACAGCAGAATAATATTGAATAAAGGGAAAGATAGCAAAATGAATATCTTTACTCATTCCATGGACCTGTCCATTCGTTTTCCATCGAGTCGTAATTCTTTTCAGGAATGAAAATAAGAATAATATACATATATATGAAGTATATAATGATAATAATAACAATAATAATAATAATAATAATAATAATAATAATAATAATAATAATAATAATAATCATAATAATAATAATAATAATAATAATAATAATAATAATATGTATATATATATATGGAAGTTTTGTCCATATCACAGAAGACAGAAGATTAAGAAAGTAAAAAAAAATAAAATTGCCTAAGAAAACCAGCTATAAAACCAAAAACATTTTACCATTAATAATTGCAATCCAAGGAACAGAAAGAAATGACATATTCAGACCATGCTTGCTGAAGCGACGAGAAAAATCACCAAATGTATTAGTAAATGTCTTTGCAGCCAACCCCATTTACTTAGCTACGAGCAAAAAGAAGCGAAGTTCTTTTCAGTTAGGCTGGTTGGCGATGGCTCACGGGACATCTAGCTTACGTATGCACACACACACATACACACACACATATATATATATGGAAAGGAAAAGACAGATCGATAGCCGTTGGCTGACTGGCTGAAGTTTTTTGTTGGTTGGCTGGATATTTGGTTGTCTGGCTTTTTGTTCGTGTAATATATTTGCGAGATTTCATCTAGGTATGTAAGTATATATCCATTTGTGTGTATACACATTGATAGGTTGATATATTTGTATGTATATATATATATGTGTGTGTATGTAAATATATATGTGTATATCTATATATGTATGTATATATATATGTGTATATCTATATATGTATATATATATATACGTATATATATATATATATATATATATATATATATATATATATATATATATATATATATATATATATATATATATATATATATATATATATATGTATATATATATATATATATATATATATATATATATATATCTGTATGTATGTATATATATCCATACATATATATATATACACTTACCTTTGCTTTTGTATAACTGCATCTATAAATCAGGGTCTCTCCTTTTATATATGTATATAACTTGATAGATAGATACATATATATGTACATGATACATACATTATATATATATATATATATATATATATATATGTATGTGTGTTTGTGTATTATTGACAAACGATAACTAATAAAAAGCTGGAAGCGGAATGCTGACTCAAGTATATAACTTAGAAAGTTGATAGTGACTTCGAAGCCTCACAGCAAAGAGCTGTTCAGACTGCTTCGGCAAAATGTTAATTAGTTAAATATGTGCATAGGAATTGTTAAGAGTGAAGTATTATGAGCTAATGAAGAGAGCAGAATAAACGAACAAGAATGTTATAGAATGACTAATACAAAAGGTAAAACTCAATATATGGCATTCAGGAAAAAAACAACAACAACAAAAAGAAACACAGGAATACAAAGATGTGATCAGCGATAGTGAGAAAGCGTACATCTGTTTGCGTTGGGGCATGGTATGTGCATGTGTTCCTGTATGTGGCCTTTAGAATATTTGTTATAGTAGATAAGCCACCTATACCTGGATAGATCTCAGTCAATAGCAAATCCATCTTTCAGTGATCCATGATACCACACAACGAGAGTGAATAGTAACTTAACGGTTCCATACCAGGTAGCGCTATTGAGTTAGACATGGCTTGGACCAAATCTTTGGCCGAAACATATCGACATTATCTAAGCTGTCTTAATTTTACTCTTCTATTTGTTTCAGTAATTTGACTGCAGCCATGCTGGAGCACCGCCTTTGGTCGAATAAATGGATTCCAGGACAAAATGTACTGATAGAATAAGTACTAGACTTACAAGAAATAAGTCCTGGAGTCGATTTGCTCGGCTAAAGGCGGTGCTCCAGCCTGGCCGCAGTCAAATGACTTAAACAAATAAAAGAATAGAAGAATAGTCATGGCGATATATAGTGCGTGACAATATCTTCTGTTGAAGCTTCTCAATTGAAACGTGACGGTAGGACCTGTAAGACGTGTATGTAACTAGAGATAAATGGCAAGCGAGAAAGAAACATTTGATAGTTATATTCTACCTACAGTGGTTGACTATACTTCCCGTCAAAAATGTCCGCTTCACTTGGTTAATGTAAGACAGCAAGGCATCTCTTTTTTTTTGCGTGTACTTCTTTGTGGATGCGTGTGTGTGTGTGACGGAGAGTAATTTAGCGTAAGCGACAAGATATTCGAATAGAAATAGTTTTTACGTAAATTATTCGTGTGTGTGTTTGTGTGTGTGTGTGTGTGAGTGTGTGTGTGTGTGTGTGTGTGTGTGTGTATGTGTGCGTGTGTGTGTGTGTGTGTGTGAGTGTGTGTATGATTACTGTGCATGAAATGCAAAATATTTGACTTTTTTGTAGATTGGAATGGAAATCCTCTTAGCCCCTTGTGAGGCGTAGGACCGGTTTCCCGGTTTCCATGGCGTATGTGTCTCCCACTAGTGACGGGACGCCAGTCCATTACGGTTTTTTACTCAAGAAACAGGAAGGAAAAGTGAGAGAATGTTGGGGCGAAAGAGTACAACAGGGATCGCCACCAGCCCCTGCCGGAACCTCGTGGATCTTCAGGTGTTTTTTGCTCAATAAACACACACAACGCCCGGTCTGGATATCGAAACCTCGATCTACCGACCGCAAGTCCGCTGCCCTAAACACTGGTCCATTGCGCCTCCACTTTTTTGCAGATTAGGAAGGCATAATTGGTCCCTGCCTTTCAATCTCTGTCTTTAAGCTACGCTTAGTATTGCTGTAGTACACGTGCGGCGTACATTTCTATAACAAAGTTTTCTTTACGTGCTATAAAGGCAGAAATAGATCTGCCTTCAACTCAGTCGCGCGCCTGTGTTTCGCTTATTTTTTTTTTATGTGTTTTACTACATAAATTTCGCCAAGTGCCTACCCTGAGTAAATATTGACGGCACGTGCCTGGTCACTATCTTTCTTTAACATTCCCAATCTGTATATCAAATTAAATGTAAACACACCGCTAGGAGGCAGAAGCAGTAGAATTGTCTGTTATAAAATCTCTCCGTAGACTTAAAAAGCAGATGATGAATGGATTACGTAGGTTTACATTTAGAATGAGAAGTGATGGAACATTTTCATTCAATCCTGACTTTGGTTCTAAATATGAGCAATAGTAATACTATCATGAATGCCAGCACTTCTCGTTGTATCATATGAAACATGCTCTCCTACAGATCATTTTCACCGCCATTGACAATGTGGGCGCCTTTGGATAGCAGGTGGGCCCTACTAGAAATAGCAGTCAAATCTATCTCAAATCACACCTTACCGTCTTAAGAACGCGGTTACTTTGGTTAATGTGATCTTGAATTCTTTGTATATAAAAAGAAATCAAAAAAGAAAAGAAAAAGAAATATAATGACAGGATGGTCACGGATAGAAAGGTTCCTATTATAGTTCTACTGGATCAAAAGTAACCTGGGGTTAAAGAACTAGAAAAATAAATTCAATAATAAAGTAGGAGACTGTAACTAGTTGCTTGACCTGTTAGAAACCACAGCCAAATCACTGTCGAATAATACACTACAAAATACCTGTAAGGAATTGGGCGGCATTCTGGCAGAATCGTTACCACGCCGGACAAAAATGCACAGCGACATTTTGTACGTCTTTACGTTCTGAGTTCAAACTTCACTGAAGTCGACTTCGCCTTTTATCGTTTCGCGGTCGATAAAATAAGTACCAGTCGAACTCTGGGGTCGATGAAATCGGTTAAATCGCCTTCCCCTAAATTGCTGGCCTTGTGCCAAAATTTGTAACCAATATTTCTGAAAGAATTAAAAACGAAATAGAACGGTATGGTCACGCTAGGAATGCCTTTTGTTCGTAGATCTATCTACTGGAGCAGGACTGACCTGAACAGCAAACAGCCAACTAGACCACATTCCCGCCCGTCAGCCAACCAACCAGCCAGCCGACCAACCAGCTTGCCAGTAGACGATTAAGCACCAGCCTTTTCCATCATCGCCACCAAAAGTACTGCTGGCACCATCGCCGCCGCTATCTTACGAACGTCCACGTCACTATCCCAATCACCACCACCCTCACCACCACCACCATCCATCGCCAGCACATTAAACCCAAAACCGCCATCATTCTTTACATTTCTCTATAATATCGTGGTCAGTTTAATTAAGCGCTGCATAGTCAATACTTAAAGACTTACAATCTTTGCAATACCGTGTCTAGGTTAGTCAGACTTTTTCTGAATGGAAACAAAGATGGTGACGGTGGGGGACGATGGTGGGGGGTGGGGGTGGAGACAGCAGTAGTTGTGGCAGTGGTGGTGGTGGTGGTGGTGGTGGTGGTGGTGGTGGTGGTGGTGGTGGTGGTGGCGGCGGTGTTGGTGATGTAATGAGCGATGGCGATTGTAGAAATGGTATAGTGATTATGATGTTGATTAGGATGTTGCTAATGATGATGATGATGATGATGATGATGGTAATAGTAGGACAGAAATGTGGTGTTGAGTGATGGTGTAGGGGGCATGGGGAGCCAGTGGGTGCCTCAGCAATGGTGATAATGAACTTTGTTGTTGTTGTTACAATAATAATAACAACAATAATAATAATAGTTATTATTATTATTATTATTAGAATTATTGTTGGTATTATCTTTATAATAGTAGTAATAGTAGTAGTAGTAGTAGTAGTAGTAGTAGTAGTAGTAGTAGTAGTAGTAGTAATAGTAGTGGTAGTAGTAGTAGTAGTAGAAGTAGTAGTAGTAGTAGTAGTAGTAGTAGTAGTAGTGGTAGTAGTATCGGTTGTGTTGATAGTGGTTGCGGTGGTGGCTGTGGTAGTCGTAATGGCGTTGGTGTGGTCAGTGTACTGTGTTTATTCAAGGTGGCTGGGGTTGTGGTTGATAAAGGCAGTGTGTTGTTTTTGTGTACGTGTGTGTGTGTGTGTGTGTGTGCGTGGGTGTGTGTGTGCATCAATATATATGTGTGTGTGTGTGTGTTTGTGTGTGTTAGGGAATGTTGGTTACTTTAACTGTTACAGAGTATGTCTGAATGTCTGCATATCTGATGAT
>NC_142940.1:7913318-7920818 GCF_046866305.1 Octopus bimaculoides | reverse complement strand
ATATATGAGGATGTGTGGCGCTGTTTGCAAGTATGTGTATATATGGGCGTTTGTGGCGTTATTTGCGCTGACCTTCGCTACGTGGGTGGAAGCAGAGAAGATCCATAAACCTCCATAGTTATCTGCCAAAGCCAGTCAATCTTAATATTCTCTGTGTTTTGCAAATCATATCGAGCCAATACTAAAATGGAATGGAATAATCTGGGAATTATTTTACGGATTCTACAGAATCTAGTGCTATCTGCATAATACCAATCGCTTTTGTCACGATTCTTCGATACCTGAAATATCCGCTGATTCCTTTTGCTCGTGCGTATATTTCCGATTTTGGTGTATATTTCCGATGTATTTGCTGTGCTGGTCTATAATATTCTTCAAAAATTTCTGCGATTCTGAAATTTGGTAAAGCATTTCTTTTGTAAATTGTTTGTTGCTAATTCTTTCATATTTAACAAGGTTGTACGCAAGTTGGAATTTTGATAGTATGTGCACATATAAAACTTCATTTTTTAGATAGGATGTTAACAACAAAATTGAGGGGCTAATAGTTCAAATATGTGTATGTGTATGTGTGAGTATGTATGTATGTATGTATGTATGTATGTATGTATGTATGTATGTATGAATACATATATATATAGTTGAAAATTACAGGAAAACAAAAGACGAAGGTGCATAAACAAAAAACAAGTGTATTAGTTTAACGCTCGGGAAGGTGAGAAATTCTTTAACGTTTCGAGCCTCCGCTCTTCAGCAGAAAGGAACGCGAGGAAATAATATATAGGAAATAAATAAATAAATAAATATATATATATATATATATATATATATATATATATATATATATATATATATATATATATATATATATATAAATATATATATATATATATATATATATATATATACATATGCACACATATATGTATATATGTTTGTGTATGTTTATGTATGTATATATACTGTCTATATAGTATTGTATAAAGGAGACAAGTGATAAATTCTGCGAAGGTGTGTGTCCTCACATGTGCTTGGGTTCCTGTTTGTGTGCATGATGTGCCAGTGAATGTATGGCGAGTATCTGAGGGAGAGGATGATGACTGCGGGGAAACAAATAAGTCTTTGGATCAAATTCGTATGAAGTAAGCGTTATTGGATCAAAAGTTTACTTGAAACTATTTCTCGTCCCAACAGAAATAAACCTTCCTTAATCCCGACAATTTTGATACAGATATGATACAGAGTTGAACAAATTGCTTACTGAACTTAGTTATGTATCTAGTCACTGAGTTCAAACTCCCGTTAAGAGCAGCTTTACATTTCATCTTAATTTAATTTACAAGTACAGACCGATCTAATATTCGAAGGGTGAACGGTTTAATTGATAGTACTCGTGTTCAGAATTCGTCTTATTTTGGCCAAGTTACAAATAATTACATTCTTCCGCAACCTCGTTGGAAAGAGATTAAGGATTAACTATCAGGAGAGAAATATCAACACAGATATAAGATCACTGCTCCTATTTTTCGTCAGTATATGATAAGTTAGCGGAGACCAATATCATTAAAGATAGGGAGACATAGCACCTTAAAGTGATGAATGCCTAATAGAGAGTAGCAGATGTTGAGACATTATGGTAGATACGAGATAGCGTGGATTCACGCAAGAATTTCTGCGAAATTAATTAATGCGGGATTTCTTATTCCATATATTGATCAAAGATAATTGATATTATGTAAATAGATGGTTTATGGTCCCTGTGGACAACTAAACACAAAATCACATTCCATATAAATGGAGAATATACAAATGTTACGTAAATCATTTTGCTCAGGAGACTTCTGATGTATGACGCTGATTCTCTTGTCTTCCGAAAGAGGAAATCGTGTGTATTCACAACAATAATTAATTACGAAGATAATGACAACAGGTGGGTACTACTTCTCTACTTCTCTTGAAATTGTCTACCAAATTCTCCTTAAAAATGATGAATCTAGAAATTCTTTAGATTCCAGTCAAATAAATTTTGAAATATGTTAATAAAAATAAATGCCAGAACTTGTTTAAGTTACATGGAAACAATACAAATGACGAAGTAGACAGCTTCAGTTTGAAAGATGTATGAAACATAATGATGATGCCTGCAGGATTTTCATCTTCTCCATCTATTGACGCATCGTACATTAATACAACTTGTTTAACTAGAGGAACTTACAGCTCATACATATCTCAGCAGTAAAAAAGAAATGTTAGTCTGTAAAGTTACCGAGACTAAACGAAACCTTTTGACTTCATTCTTCCAGGTATGCTTCGGGAACGAATTTAGAACGTCTGGCCTATTGTTTATAATCCCAGGTCTAATGTGATTCTATTAAAAGAAAAAATTACCGAAAGGGAAAAATATTTTCGAGCATAAATATGACCGGACAGTAAATAAGATGCAGAAATAGGAGATGGATAATTACCGAGCTGTGTTGTGGCGCTCATAACGTTCTTACACCTGTCATCCACCTTGGGAGATCTTTCACCTCGCATGTCCACGAATTCGTTAGGGACAACACCACCATGGCTACGGTGACAGGCGATAGCAGCAACAACATTAATAGCAACGAAAAAGAAGAAAAGGATATCAATATTCATACCAACATTAAGGCGGCCACACCTGAAAACAAAACAGAATCTCTCCATGTAGGACTTCCACTTTCTCGTTGGGCACCTTTTCTGTATTAGTCCTCACATTGTACTCATGGTGAGCCTCAAAGTCTGCAGAGTTCTACTTTCACTTTCGTCCTTTCGGGGGTGGGGGTGGGGGGTCAATGAAATAAGTACCAGTTACGTATTTGGGTCGAAGTAATCCACTTTTCCCCTACACCAAAGATTTCAGCCCTTGAGCCTATAGTAGAAAGGACTACTACTACTACTACTACTACTACTACTACTACTACTACTACTACTACTACTACTACTACTACTACTATAGTGTTTATTGTTATTACTGAAAAACACTTGTAGGGCCAGCTGTGATAGTATTAGTTTGAGAAGTAGCAATCCTTTGTATGATGCAGCAAATTATTTAACCAAACAGGTAGATGAAAATTCAAAATTCAATAGTCTGTAAAAATAAAAAAAATATTATATAAAATACAAATATACACATATGATACATATATGTTCATATATTTATGCATAAATATATATATATATATATATATATATATATATATATATACTTACACCCATACAGAAGCATACAGTAATACATGCACGCGCACACACCCATATGTGTGCATTCACATCTTTTTACGAGTTAACACACACGTATATAAATATACATATCCATATATATGTACACACGCACGCACTCACACAGTTACATGCACGCACGTATACATATATATATATATATATATATATATATATATATATATATATATATATATATATATATATATATATATATATATATATATATATATATATATATATATATATATATGTATGTATGCATGTATATGTAATGTTTTTCTCTTTAATACATTCACCTTTTTCAGAAAACAAAATGGAAGACAAGTTGTTCGGAGAATTACAATCTTGATTTTTTATATCTTGACCTAAAGGAATGGAGTCAACATGGCTCCAGGTAAAGCCAACAAATTACTACACACACATATATACACACAGCTATTCACATATGCATGTGTATATGTATATGGGCGTGTGTGTATGTATGTGTATGTGTGTGTATGTATCTCTCGTCTATCTCTGTATGTACATGAAAGTTTATAAATATATTTGAGCTACTTATCTGAAAGCAAAAGAAAATATTTTGCAGCCGTTAATACTTGACATGCATAATAAAACGCAATGTGTTCCCTAGGCTGGTTTAAAGAAGTTGCGCATTTTCATACGTACGCATCCACAAACACACACACGCACTCACAGACATATACACACACTCATATCGAATATATTGAATTTTATGCAAGCATATTTTCACGCATGCTCCGCCATTCCTATACACCAACATATAGAAACTTTAAAATAATTAAACATATATTCTATATACATGCGTATACCCGGCTGCCTCCATTCCTGTATGTGACTACGTTTGTGCGAACATATTCATATATGTATATATTTCTGTTCGCGTAAGTATATAGAGATATATGTATGTGCATATTGTTTTGCATATCAATAGTTGCATATCTATACATGCTTACAGCCACATGCACCCACATATATACGGAAATGTAGAGAAGCAGACGTCCACGCACTAACGTACACACTTTAACTTACACAGATATCTATATACTCATATAGTTCGTAAATGATATACACATACAAAAATGTTCTAAAACATACGTGCACTTACACATTCATTCATGAGTTCATACACATACATATACATGCAATCGTACGTGTACACAAAAGTATGTATATCTAAATGGATTTTTATACTCACCAAAATTGTATGCACATCTGCGTAGTATCAGTGAAACATTAGCGTAGGATATTTGCAAAAATAATTGTATATACACATACAGACACATATTCATGAGGTCGATCTATAGACGTAGAGAAATTCATATATTCATATGTGCATATATTTATACTGGTACACATGTACGTATACTCTTTTCTTTACTCTTTTCATTGTTTCAGTCATTTGACTGCGGCCATGCTAGAGCACCGCCTTTAGTCGAGCAAATCGACCCAAGGACTTATTCTTTGGAAGCCTAGTACTTATTCTATCGGTCTCTTTTGCCGAACCGCTAAGTTACGCGGACGTAAACACACCAGCATCGGTTGTCAAGGGATGTTGGGGGGACAAACACAGACACACATACATATACACATACAAACATATATATATATACATATATACGACAGGCTTCTTTCAGTTTCCGAGGCTATAATAGAAGACACTTGCCCAAGGTGCCACGCAGTGGGAATGAAACCAGAACCATGTGGTTGGTAAGCAAGCTACTTACCACACAGCCACTCCTGCGCCTATATATACACACTTTGTATATATATATATATATATATGTGCATGCGTCCCGAATATATGATTGTGTACGTAGCCACATTCATATATTCGGGCGCAGATATTCGCTTATAGATATGCATAGTGTTTTAAAACATTGGGTCTTGTCGAACGATTACGGAAAGAGGAGAGAGGGAACGTAATACAAGTTGTAGAATATAATGCTTATTTAACAGGAGTACGTTTTGCGTGGCGTGAGTTTTATGTTATCGCGATCATTAGTCAAGAACTACTATGAATCGACATATTAGTGATTTTGTATTGCTATAGGCACGGTCTTATTCTATTATGTGATGGATCGGTTCGTTAACTTTACCTCTTACCTGTGGCTGATTGGAGCTCGATATGCTTTATCATTTTTATTATTTGAGGGCGTGGTCATCTTTTCCTCTTTTTATTGTTCATACAGTTTGTTTTGCTCATTTTGTTTTAAAGTTATTTATATTCATGGAATAAATTTTTTTGACACATCCTGCATGTCAAAAAGCAAGGGTTTTTATTTACGGTTCGTTGGTCACGTCATTTCTTTCATTAGATTCACTTGTTTATATGCAGATGACTTTGTTTGTCAAATCGCATGCAGGAAGACATTTTTGCAGTTGGTTGTCCACACTCTTTGCATATTGTTATACGGTTCGGTAGGTTTTGTTGGGCAAAGTTATGGTACGGTGCTCACATCCTGCTTTCCTTTATCTGATTTTTCGATTCCCTAAGCATATTTCCATGTATGTTCATGTGCATGTGCGTGTGTGTGTGAGTGTGTGAATTTGTGTGCGTGTGTTTTATTTGAATTATGTGTTTGCGATTAGATCTCTACAAATATTTGTGTTTTTTTTCTGTCAATGGGGGTCACTATTTTTTCTCTCAGTGGGGGTTACTATTTTGTTAGCATTAGCATTTCCATGTCCGTGCAGATGTTACTGCATCGTTGGTTGTCTAATCTCTGGTTCGGACAATTTTGTTGACATCTAAAGCCTAGGATGTTTTCATTCTTCCAAGGAATTGTAAGATTAAATTGTATTTTTGCTTGATATACAAAAAATTAGATTCCGGATTCATAAATGAAAAGACGTCCACAGTCTATTATCTCCAATTTGGTTTTTGTCCAATTTATTTTCCTCCAACTTCCAACTGACACTATCCTCTCCTCAATATTGCAGTGGATAAAACACCACTACTCTCAGACCATGACATGGTTCTCTGCGATCTGAGATTCTACCTCCCAAAGATCAAATCCAGTGGCATCTCTTCAGTTCATCCATTTGGCACTATGGAACTTTATAACACAGACTGGTATGCGATCGATCATGATCTTTCACAAGTTGATTGGGCCTTCACGCACGCACCCACCCACCCCCTCCAGCATAAACGCATCATGGCAGACATTTCTAGATACTGTGAGAAATATATGCGAAAAACATACTCCATTATGATCAGAATACAAATCTAAGTGCAGAATTCCTAGAAATAGAAGAGTAATTATCAGAAAAATAAAAAGGATTAACAAGAAAATCAACCAACTTAAACACGGCAAGCAGCAACGCACCCATTCGACTGCCATTGCATCACTCGAATCGAAAAAAATATGACCTCTAAAAAAAGTATGATGACCACCATTAACAGTCAAAGAGCAGCTGAGGAGAGTTGGGCCATTGAGAAAATAACACGAGACTGAGATTTTTCTGACGAATTTAATATTTAAACCAAAATCAAATATTGCACTTATAACAAGCGTCTGCGATAACGATATTGGTAAGTTCAAAAATCGCGAAAGGAAACTCTCGGTTAAATGTCTGAACAGTTATATGGCATAAACAGTGATGTACTCCTCGATATTCGCGACTGCATATTTCTGGGTTCAATCCCACTGCGTAGAAAATTGGGCAAATGTCTTCTTTTAAGTCCTCGGATCGATCAAGTCCTTGTGAGTGGATTTGTAGGTTAGAAACTAAAAAATAAGCCGTCGAATACACACACACATAGGGGTGTGAAGAAACTGTTTATAGTTTTCTGGGTTCAGCAATTGCTCGTGTGCGCATTTGTGTTTTCTGTAGATAGACATAATTCGTAGAAAAATGCACCCGTACCTTCTGTCAAGTGGTTGGCGCTAGAATGGGCATCCAGCGGCGGAGATAATATCAGGGCAGACACGGAACCAGACAGAACCTTCTGGTTTGTCTATTTTTGTCAAACCACCCAACTCATGTCAACATGGAAGAAAAAGGATGTTAAATGATGATGATGAATACGATGATGATACATGTGCGTACATATATAATCAAACACACACACACACACATGTATGTATGTTCATGCGTGCATGTGTATCTGTGTGTACATATGCGTGTATGTATCTCTCTATATCAGAGCATGTATATATGTTACGGTGACTTGTGCATATACGTGTGTATACATATTCGCATACGCATGCTTGTATAACTGCGTGTACGAGT
>NC_142940.1:7903318-7910818 GCF_046866305.1 Octopus bimaculoides | reverse complement strand
CCACTTCCACCATGTACCCCACCGCTACGCCCCACCACCACCTCCACCACCTCCACCTCCACCACCTCCACCACCACCTCCACCACCACCACCACCTCCACCACCATCATCACCACGGCAACCACCACCACCGACATCATCGCCACCACTACCACCATCACCACCATCACCACAATCATCACACCACCACGACCAGCATCACCACCAAAACCATAACCACCACCACCACTATCACCACCGCCACCACCACCATCACCAGAACCACCATCACCAGAACCACTATCACTACCACAACCACCACAACCACAACCGCCACCACCATCACCACAAACACCACAACCACCATCACCACCACCACCACCACCACAGCCACCATTCCCCCCACCACAAGCTCCACCGTCACCGCCAATACCCTAGACCAAAATCACATCACCATACCAATTCATGAGTTGGCTAGCATCAGCTCTCTCTTTCGTTACACTATGTAAACGTGTCAGCTGTCTAAAATGAGATTCGTATAAACCTATTCTTCTCTTTATTTCACCCACCACCACTACCACCACCACCACCAACAACAACAACAACACTAACACCACCACCACCACCACCAACAACTCCTCAATTTATTTATTTACTCATTTATTTATTTATTTATGTGGCTTGCGTAGGGGAAAGAAATCGCCACAGCGGATGGTCAGCCATTTTAGTAGCAGCTAATTACTTCCAGAGAACTCTTATAGAACAACAGCCGTCCATTGGCAACATGGCGGCAGTGAAAGGCGAAATAGAAAAGAGAAAAGGGGAAAATATTATCATTATCCTTATTATTATTATTATTATTATTATTATTATTATTATTATTATCATTATCATCACCATCATCATTGTTATTACTATTATCATTATCCTTATTATTATTATTATTATTATTATTATTATTATTATTATTATTATTATTATTATTATTATTACTATCATTGTTGTTGTGATCATCGTCACTACTATGACGACTACTAATATCGAAAATAATAACCATGATAATAATAACAACAAAAACTAAGACATCGACAACAATAACAATGAAGTGAAAGGCGCGAAAAAGATTGGAAAGAGAATAGAAGAAAACGCGAAATAAAGTGTATTGAAGGGAATATATAAATGTAAGAAAGAAGTAAAGGAAGATAAAGAAAAAGACAGTGAGGGAGAATAAAGAAAGAAATATAAAGACAAAAGATACAAACCAAAGAAATGCAAGAAGCGAATAGGAAAAAGAAAGGAAAATATTAAGAAAGAGAGAAAGAAAGGAAAATGAGAGTGAATGAAGAAAGATAAAATAGAGTAAGAAATAATGAATGTAGATTGGAAGAAGGAAATCTAGTATGAGATGGATGGATAAAGAAAGGATTGAAGGAAAAATAATGGAGGCAAGAATGAAAATAGGAATTAAAACAAGGGAATAAGTAAGGAATGAATTACTGAAGGAGTGTGAATAATTGCGAAAGAACGAACGAACGAAAAGAAATGATAATAAAGGAATTGATGGAGAAGAAATGTTATGAAAGAATGGAATAATGGAAATAGAATAGGAATGAGTGAGCGAAAGAATAATAGGAAAATAATGTCAAATGAAATGAATGACAGGAATTGGGTGCAAAGACGAAGAAATTGAATAGGAGAAGAAGAAGAAGAAGAAGAAGAAGAAGAAGAAGAAGAAGAAGAAGAAGAAGACGAGGAGGAGGAGGAAGAGAATGATAATAATAATAATAATAATAATAATAATAATAATAATAATAATAATAATAATAATGAGAAGAAGAAGTGGAAGAAGAGAAGAAGAAGGATGTAGAGGAGGAGGAGAAAAGAAGGAAGAGAAGAAAGACGAAGAGGAAGAGAAAAAATGAAGGGGAGGACAAGAAGAAGAAGAAGAAGAAGAAGAAGAAGAAGAAGAAGAAGAAGAAGAACATGATGATGATGATGACGGAGAAGGAAATAATGTGGAATTAAGATAAAGGAAGAGAAGGAAGAGGAGGAAAAGAAGAGGGAAGGAGGAAGAGATGGAGAAGAAGAGGATGACAACGACGACGACGATGATGAAGATGTCGATGACCATGATCATCATGAAGATCATGAAGAATAATAAGATAAAGAAGGAGAGAAAACTAGTTTAATAATGATAATAATGACGAAGATGGTGATGATGATGATGACGACAACGACGATGATAATGATGATGCTGAGCAAAATTAACAAAATGTTTCAATATATGGTGATAAGAGGCAGAAGAAAGAAACGAGGAAGAGTGTCATAAAAACGAAATTGCTGTAGAGAAGAAAAGGGGAAATAATAAATGATATTGCAAAGGAAAAGAAAGACGCAATCCATGTCTACAAGACAAGAGATCAAATGAAAGTCAGGTTGGCATTGCATAGCAATTCTAGACTTGTTTCTACAAGAAATTTGATCGAGCGAAAGAGTAAATTTGTGCCAGTATGATGATGATGATGATGATGATGATGATGATGGAGGATTACGATCATGATGATGGTGATGATGGTGAAGATGAGTATTTTAGAGTGCGTGCGTGCCTGCCTACGTGCGTATCTGTATATATATATATATATATATATATATATATATATATATATATATATGTTTGCCTAAAGTGAAGTCCCATTGAATATGAACTTAATAGTAATTTTGATTTTATAAACAGTATTGAGTGCCGCATTAGTCGATGTTCCATTTCTGTTTTTGACTTTGCTTCAAAATAATCCAGGATTCTGAGCACATATTCTCCTGTGACGAAACGCAATAACAGTTAGAAAGTAACTTTCACATGCGCGGTTATGCTTTAAGAATAATTATGCAAGGCAACCTTTCAAATCTCGCAGTTTCCCGAGCAGATATCGATTTATTAATAACCTTCGATTTCCCGCGAACATATAACACACACACGTACACATATAAGGAGAGAGTATAAGATAGTGAGAGAGAGAAAATGAGTGAGATATATAAATACAAATCATATATATAAATCTTCTAGGTCCCTCTTCGCATGGAATAAACTGTGCTTTTCTTAAAAAGGGAGGCTTAGTCGCGAAAGACTCTGCCGAATGATGTTGTCATCTCCAGATCAACATCGGACGACCAAATTCTCTCTCTCTCTCATATATATATACACGATGTACTGTTCCGTGATAGAAAGTAAAACCAAAAGAAAGTACTCTATTGGTGAGATGTAAATATTATTTATTTAAAGGGCAGAACATACGAATACATACGATTAAGAGCGCTACTAATGGTTTCAGGTATTGAGAAATATGTTTGAGTAATTTTCAACATAAGAAACTATTAGTAGCGTTTAAATGCATGTATTGTGCCCTTTAAAGATATATATATATATATATAGAGAGAGAGAGAGAGAGACATTCAGTAACAGTTCTTTAAAGTAAATGTTACTTGCCAACATAATGTGGCTGTCTCGAAAAGGACGATGTTACTGTTGTTTTAGCCCCAAGAAACATCGTTTCCAGCTGGCTATACGACACAATATCTGTGTCCTTATATTTTCGAACAAGGAGATTTAGAAATAATATTTCTATTTTTTGATCAGTGATTGCGTGTCTCTTTGAAAAACTATATATTCGAACGGTGAATTCAGCAAAGCCATCTAGCCAAGCAGCTACTCTGTGTTGATAAAGAACAATAAGCCAGAAACTAGTCCACAGATGTTGCTTTGTGCTTTGGGTGTTTTGTGCTTTGTGCTTTGTGCTTTGGGTGCTTTGTGCTTTGGGTGGGAGTGCTGAGCTCCCTGTTCGAAAATATAGTTGAGCAAATCGAATCCAGGATTTACTCTTTGTAAGTACTAAGCCTAGTGCTTATTCTATCGGTCTGTCTTGCCGAACCGTTGAGTTACGGGGATGTAAACACACCAGCATCGGTTGTCAAGCGATGTTGGAGGGACATACACAGACGCACAAACATATACACACAGATATTCAGACACACACATATATATATACAACGGGCTTCTTTCAGTTTCCGCCTAACAAATCTACTCACAAGGCTTTGGTTGGCCCAAAGCTATAGTAGAAGACAGTTGCGTAAGGTGCCATGCAGTGGAACTGAACCCCGAAACATGTGGTTGAGAAGCAAGCTTCTTACCCAACAGCCAATCCTGGAAGATAAACGAAAGCAATTTCAATAAAAATGAGACGTATTTAGACAAAAAGTATATTGGAGTAACTTAAATAGAAGTGAAATGAGGAATAAAATAAGAGAAGGATTTTAAGACAGAAATGAATGAGGAAAGAAGGTAATTAAGATGGTTCTATGGATGGAACGAAGACAAATAGATTTAGAAAGGAGAGTGAAGTGTTTGTTAGAAATGAGAATGAGCGATGATAATAAGACAGCAGAATTAAGAGGAAGAGAGGGATAGAGAGAGAGAAAGAGAGAGATTGAGAAAGAGAGAGAGAGAGAGAGAAAGATAGAGAACGAGAGAGAGAGAGAGAAAAAGTGTGAGGTGGATTGTAAGAATGAAGAAATGAAATAACTTGTGTTACATGAGGAAGAAAGCAACTAATTGAATAATCTATATAAGTTTTGCTTGACAAGGGAAAGACGGAAGGAATTGAAGAAGGAAGGAAAGAAGATGAGAGAAAAAGAAGAAGAGAGGAGAACATGAATGAGAAAATGAGGGAAAGAGAGACAGAGAAGAGGAAAGAACGAACAGAAAGACAGGAAAAGGGAGGAAAAGAAATAGAAGACGAGAAAAACCAATGCGAAAGAAATTCGGAGGAATGAGCAAAAGAAAGAAAGGTAGTGAAAAGAAAAAGGCGGAGTAAACAAAGAAGAGAGTGAAAAAGCGGGGAAGGTATAACCACCACCACCACCACCACCACCACAACAACAACAACAACAACAATGGCGACGACGTCGATGTTTTTGAAATAGAAATATGAATAAAAGTTATGAAATATTTTTGATAGGTAAACTTAAGGGTTTCTGGAAAGGGTTCTAAGCTAAGAGGGGGAAAAAAGGTAGTGAAGGAGCATCAAGGCATTGAGAATAAGACTCCATTCAAACTATACTTTCACTCTGAAGAAGATACACACACAAAAACACACAAAATACACACACATACACACATGCACACACTGACACATACACACACTCATATACACATATATATATTCATACATATATAGGCATATACATTTATATGTTAGTGTTTGCACACACACGCACAAACACACACAGATATATACATACATAACATACATACATACATACATACATATATATATATACATATATATATATATATATATATATATATATATATATATATATATATATATATATATGCCTATATATAAATGTGTAAACATAAAGAGAGGAAAAGCCAGAAAACGGAGAGACTAGAATGTATATATGTATATATAAATATATATGAGTATATTAAGAATGTATGTATATCTGTGTGTTTGCATTTAAACACACACACACACACACACACACACACACACACACACACACGTATATATAAAAGAAAGTGAGTTAAAACGATATAAAGATTAACGAAAATAAATACATATCGAACGAAAGAAAGAGGTAAAATGAAATAGATAGGAATTTGAAAGAGAAATATCGAGAAGGAAACAGCAGACGACAACTAACGAAATGCCTAACTATATAAATCTTAAATATTTTCGTCAGCAGAATGTACAAGAAAAGAATGTGCACGAATGAATAAGGGAAATGTTATGGAATAAAATCAGAAAAAGAATGAAAGAAATGTAAAGTAAGTGGGAAAGAAGAATGGACGATAAAATATTGGAGTTATGAGGGAAAAAGAATTGGATGGTAATATACAGAGAATACTAACTTTCTGGAAGAATAATGGAAGAGAGCAAACGCTGGGAAGACAAGAAAAGTATAACCGAAAAACACACACACACACACACACACACACACACACACATATATATATATATATATATATACATATATATATATATATATATGTGTGTGTGTGTATATATATATATATATATATATATATATATATACTCACATACACACACACACATATATATATATATATACATATATACATGAGGAAGAAAGGGAATGCCTACATATATACGTCATGTGGTAATGCACTCAAATAATGCGAGAGTTGTAGCTGTGTGTTGAAGGCGGTAAAAATTGTCGATCTCTGCTTGCCTTGTCAGCTGAAGAATTCGGCCATCTTGCCTGCCGTCACTAAAGCTGGTGATGGCGAGAGAGAGGTCGTAATTGACCGCTACCTTTGGAGATGGATGTTGCAGGCTGGCAGCGAAATGATGATCGTTAGTTGAGTAAGAGTAGGAGACTTAGGAAGGAGGATGAGGAGGCGGAGGAGTGGGGAAAGACGTGAAGGCAGTGAGAGGGGTGGGTTCGGGGTGGGAGGTTTAGTAGGTAAGATGTGATGGAGAAGTTAGAGGTGGATAATGTGGATAAAGGGATATGCTGGATAAAGGGGGCTGAAGGAGAGGAGGAAAGGTATGTGAATGAACGGAGAAGATAAGGAGATAAAAAGAAAGAGTGAGAGATGTAGTAAGTAAAAGAGCAAATGAAAGAGAGAGAGAGAGAGAGAGAGAGAGAGAGAGAGATAGTGAGAAAGTGAATTAGAGAGAAAGAACGAGAAAGAACGAGAAAGAGAAATATGATGCTGTCGAAAATATTACAGAAAAAGGAATGCGGAATAAGTTGATGATAGATAAAGAGAGAAATATAAGAAGCAGACACAGAGGGACGAAGGCATATAATGATGATCTGTAAATAGAGGACATGGATATATATATATATATATATATATATGTCAAAAGGAAGGAATATATAAGATGAGTTGGTGAGGAGTACGTTACGAAAAATGAGAAGAAAAAGAAAGAAATGAGTGGACATTGGCCGGTGGTGGGAAACGAGTTTTAGAAGAAGAGAAGTGTGAGTGAAGATGGGTGTAATAAAGGATAAAAGATTGAATTTTTAACGAAAAAGAGCTGAAGAAATGAAAATTTGTTGTGTAAAATGAGAGGCGGGAAATATATGGTGAGAAAAATAAATGAAGAGAGAAAATTACGGAAGATGAAGAAAGCGAAAAAAAGAAAAAATCTAAGCAAGGAAAGAAGAAAATTATGAAGATGGAAAAATAAAATACTATCAGTGAGATAGATAGTGATGTTGAAAAGGAAAGAAAGACGTGATAACTAACGGGAGATATGAGAGAGGAGAGAAAGAAGGAGAGAAAGGGAGAGAATGATTGTGAAAAATATGGAGATAAAAGAGAGACAATGTTCAGAGAAGCGTCTATGTTTATCGATGAGAGAAACGGAGTAAAGAAATGAGAAAGAGCGTCAAAGATGGAGGAGGAGAAATAAAGAACTAGAGGGGAGAGAGAGAGAGAGAGAGAGAGAGAGAGAGAGAGAGAGAGAGAGAGAGAGAGAGTAAAAGAGA
>NC_142940.1:7890818-7898318 GCF_046866305.1 Octopus bimaculoides | reverse complement strand
GAAGTCTATCACATATGTTACTTTCATGATGCTCTTAAGAAAGCCCTGCTATCTGTTATTGAAGATAATCTCCGTTAACTGCTGCTTAACTCGTCCGATAAACTTGAACATAATCTTTTCACGGGGTTCAGCTTTCGGCAACAGTTATACGATTTTGTTTCATCGAAATAAAACTTAAAAACAAATGGTGCTTTGACAATTTAGCAGAGAGGCTGCGTAACCACCAGGGCCGGAACGTGGAAAGTATTTCCGCACATATCGTCCTGAGATGTTTCGCCGCAAGATCTTTAAAACAATGTATGAAGGCACAAATAAGACTATATTAATAATGATTTTCTCAAAATAGCGGTACTAAAAAAAATTTCGTGGCATCCGGAGTAGAAAGCAAAAAGAAACGAAAAAAGAAACAGAAATAAAAAGGCGAGAGTAAATAGTAAGAACGAGAAAGACATGATGATGATGATGATGATGAAGAAGAAGAAGAAGAAGAAGAAGAAGAAGAAGAAGAAGAAGAAGAAGAAGAAGAAGAAGAAGAAGAAGAAGAAGAAGAAGAAGAAGAAGAAGAAGAAGAAGAAGAAGAAGAAGAAGAAGAATGATAACAACAAAAATAACTGCAGCAGCAACTCTATTAACAAAAATAACAACAGAAGTAACAATATGCAAAACAGGGGGAAAAAAGATTAAGATGTTGAAAGAGAAGAATAGTATAAGAAGGAGGAAAATAAAACGGAAGAACAAAAACACATTATGATGGAGATGGAAAAAAAAAACAAGAATAAAGATGGCGTAAAAGCAGATGTATTTAAAGCAGCATAAATCCTGGAGGTACAAACGTTAATCACTTAAATCTATGGAAATATCAGAAACCCCACAGCTGGATAATAATAAAAGAGCAAATAAAATTATCAATATTTTTGTATACGTTTTAGAAATTTTATCACATTCACCGTTTCCAAATTGAAGCCTATTTCAAAGGTCATACATCAAGTAGGTTCGTTTTGAGATTTTACACGGTAAAACCAGAGGAGCGAAAGGAATGTGAAGGTGTCTTGTTTAAAAAAAGAATTTCAATTATGCATGCATCGTGTATAAATATTTCTTACTTGCAGAAGTCTTTTGAGAACACCTTTGGTCTATTTACTCTATCTTCTCTCGTTCTTCTCTTTCTTGCGTTCTTTGTTCCTTATTTCTTTATTTTCTTTTTTCTCTTTCTTTCGCTCCCTCACTCTCTCTTACTCATACCATATAGATACATTCTACACAACACACACACACACACACACACACACACACACACACACACACACACACACACACACACACACACACACATATATATATATATATATATACATATATATCAAATGGATGTGTTATAAAACTATTTCACACATACAATAACAGCCATACCAAAAATCCAACATACCTCCATCATCAGCTGTCCCTGGATATCACTATGTGTGTATATATATATATATATATATATATATATATATATATATATATATATATATATATAATAATATTATTAGGGACAAAATCCAAAATTACAGGTAAAAAACTCAATTAAAATCAATTTATAAAAAATTAAATTGAGCCTTATAGATAAAGTATATATAAAATATATATAGTTTTAGGGAAAATAACCAATTTTCAAGAACTCATCGATGAAAATCCACTATCACATATAGAAAAATTAATAATTAAAAGCACAATAAATGAGTATAATATAAAGTAAAGTAAATATCATAAGATAAATATAATAAAAAGATTACACGTGTTTCATAACCAATTTTCAAATAGAAAAGAAATTTAAATCGATTAAAATCAATTGAAATTATCTAAAATAAGTTCTATTCAAAAATATAGCTACTCGTCAGATCGTAAGTAGAACAATAATGAGATATATATCTCAACCAACAATAAGTACCAAATGAATTAATATGATATACTTATTATATAAAGATAGAAAAATTATTTAAAAAATATCATAATATCAAAATAATAACCATTCAATAATCATCCCTTCATCCATAATAATAACATGTATATTATATACAAAAAACATCTTACCTAAATTATCATTGTTTTAAATTATCATTGTTTTAAATACAAGTTGAACGAAGTTTAAGTTTAAAATAATAATGAAGATAAAATTAGTACATATTTAACCGGTGTAATAGTTAAAGCTATACTATTTAAAGCTAAAGACGTTTATTTAATTATGATTAAAGATCAATTGAATAATAATAATTATTCAATTGATCTTTAATCATAATTAAATAAACGTCTTTAGCTTTAAATAGTATAGCTTTAACTATTACACCGGTTAAATATGTACTAATTTTATCTTCATTATTATTTTAAACTTAAACTTCGTTCAACTTGTATTTAAAACAATGATAATTTAAAACAATGATAATTTAGGTAAGATGTTTTTTGTATATAATATACATGTTATTATTATGGATGAAGGGATGATTATTGAATGGTTATTATTTTGATATTATGATATTTTTTAAATAATTTTTCTATCTTTATATAATAAGTATATCATATTAATTCATTTGGTACTTATTGTTGGTTGAGATATATATCTCATTATTGTTCTACTTACGATCTGACGAGTAGCTATATTTTTGAATAGAACTTATTTTAGATAATTTCAATTGATTTTAATCGATTTAAATTTCTTTTCTATTTGAAAATTGGTTATGAAACACGTGTAATCTTTTTATTATATTTATCTTATGATATTTACTTTACTTTATATTATACTCATTTATTGTGCTTTTAATTATTAATTTTTCTATATGTGATAGTGGATTTTCATCGATGAGTTCTTGAAAATTGGTTATTTTCCCTAAAACTATATATATATATATATATATATATACATACATACATATACGTTTACGTATATGTATATATTTGTATGTAATCATATATATATATATAGAGAGAGAGAGGTAGATAGATAGCAAAAGATGAAAAATTTGAAGTTTTATAATTATTACTCTGAGTTTCACACTGCCGCTTATTCAAACGATTAAATAAAATTTGCAGCATGTCTATAAATAAATCAAAATAACTATTAAATTTCTGACGTTCCACGCAAAATTTACGTTTCCATCATATTGTTTTAGCGAAGAACAACGTTGAAGAGAACAAAATGAAGCCTAAATCTCATTTATTGCGACACTCCAATGTATTAATATTTTCTATTTATTGACAGAAAAAATTGTGAGAAAGATGAAATTGCTAACAGATGAAAAAAATGCCCAGGTGTGTAAAGTGAGAATACGAAGAAAATGACGTAATGATATGATGCCATGATTTACCTTTTTATTGTAGATTTGTTTCGCTTTGACATTCATTTTGTGGGTCGACGTTTACCTTAGGCTTTGCGTGAATCTTGTATTGTAAGGGTTTGTATAACCATCGACTCAAAAAAAAAATGTATGATGATGGTTGGTCTTTGAATTATTACACTTATTAACTTAAGTCACGAATCGAATAATAGTTAACAAAAGAAAATGCGTAAAAAGTGAAGATACTTTTTTGATGCCTGTCTTCTTGTTAGAAATGGCAATCAGTAGCACTCTGTAAACGCAGTTTACCATTTTTTAAGTGGAACAAATTCTATATAAAATGAAAAAAAAATTGTTTGAATATAGTGCTTGTACGGAGCTATGATATTCCTGCAGGCACAACTTCAAGTGTTATATGAGTAAGTTTTTGTCGACTTAAACAAATAGCATGTTCTACGCTATGTCTGACTAAAAGACGTGAAAGTCGTGACTGGAATGCTTTCATTATGTTTTCCAACCAAGAATTACCACTAATGTAAATTAAACACACAGTGGTGTAGTTTCATTTCTAATAATTATTTTCATTCAAAAAATTTGACATTACGAAAATAATACTGGTTTGAATATACATAAAACGATGAACTAGCAGAACGATTAGCACGCCGGATAAAATGCTTAGTGACATTTCTTCCGGGCCTTGACATTCTGTGTCGAAATCCAGCCGAGGTCAAGTTCAACTTTGCTCTATTCGAGGTCCATAAAATAAAGTACCAGTCAAGTACAAGGGTCGATCTGATCGCTTTATTTCCCTCCCTTAAAATTTCCTGGCCTGAAACCCTTCAACGGACCGGCGTTTCCTTCAAAGGGAATATTGTAATCTCGATTACTTACTCGCCATGGAAACCGGGTCACCGAACTTGTGAATCCTAGGACTCAAGAAAAATGATAAAATTAAATAACGAGATACAAATGTCCTACAAGAGAAGATGGCGTATATATGAATAGATATGAATATTGTCTGTGTAAGCAACAATTGTTTCATATGAGACTGCGTAGAACGTTTCGTTAAGTCGTTTACTTTATTGATATACGTGTGAAAAGGGTGACATTGATGTCCTCTCCACTGGCATTATCACCGTAATTACTTCACCGGGGTATCGAAAGTGCATCATAATTATAAACTCCTCGTCTGGATCTCTACGAGCTAGGCCACCATTAAAACGAGAATATTGCAATAAATTTCTTAATAATATACATCTCCTTAAGGCATTATTTGACGAATAGAAGCAATAATCTGATTGAATGAGCGCATCATGAGGTAAGGTTTGTATAGTGTTATTTGTATTATTTTTCTTGAAGAAAAAATAATAAATAAAATAAATAAAACGAAGCTTTCCTTCATCAATCATAGACAATTTGATTTGATCGTCAATAACAAACAATGGACGCCATTAAATAAAACAGGATGTATGTACAGATTAAATATCAAATGACAGAGAAGAAGGGGAACCATTTAAAAATATAAAACAGATTAAAGATGTAGATATAATGATGTGGCTTATCCCGTTCTTCGGTTGTTCGTAATTTTTTGTATTTCTTTTTGTTCTAAACGTTATGTATGTATGTGTATATGTATGTATGTATGTATGTATGTATGTATGCATGTGTTTGTGTATGGAAATGTATATACATATGTATATATGTATGTACATATGTATACATACATACATATATATAAATACGTATATATATGTATATATATATATATATATATATATATATATACACACATGTAAATGCGTATATATATATATATATACTTGCATTCATATATGCACACACGCACACATGCGCGCGCACACACACACACATGCGCGCGCACACACACACACGCATATATATATATACACACATATCTTTGTGTATATACGTGTATTTCTATGTATGTATGTATATATCAGACACAACTGATGACAAGATAAGCGACATTTGACTACAAGTAAAGATGAGTATAAAATAGAATTTAGATATTCTGTGATGACAAGCGTGAATGAAAAAAACAAAGAAAACCGAAAGAGCGAAAGAAAAAAAAAATGCAGCTATGTTAAGAGAGCAATAAGAAGTACATAAGTAGTGAAAGATAGAGAGAGAGGGCGGGGGAGAGTGCGTGAAGACGTGGAAACTAAAACAAATAAGAAATAAAAGAATTGAGATGTTACCTGGATAAAGAAGAGAGGCGGTGCATAAAGGTTAAATGCCAGGAATAATAACAACTTCGAAAAAGACGATTACAAGAGACGTGATGAACTCTACGAAGACGTTACAGTTTATGCGAAGATGCAAGATGGTAACTTCAAACTCATACAATGTGCAGATTGGGTTGTTGCTGTTGTTGTTGTTGTTGTTGTTGTTGCTGCTGTTGTTGTTGTTGCTGCTGCTGCTGTTGATGGATTTTCATGTTTGAGTTTCAGAAGTTTATCGTGATCAAATTTTGATTTAAGTAACTTTCTCGCAGCAATTAGGGCACGGGATTCAAACATCCACAGTGGATTGATATATAGAAGACATATATTAAGAGATAAGCGTGTAGAAGATTCTGTTGGTATGGCTATACAGGAA
Organism: Octopus bimaculoides; assembly: GCF_046866305.1. Lineage (NCBI taxonomy): Eukaryota > Metazoa > Mollusca > Cephalopoda > Octopoda > Octopodidae > Octopus > Octopus bimaculoides. The sequence goes on along the minus strand of NC_142940.1, from coordinate 7,892,388 downwards.
GATATGTAGGTATGGCTTTATAGATAAGCGTGTAGAAGATATGTAGGTATGGCTATACAAGAAGGTATAGAACAGACTGCTAAAACAGACGGACTAAATAAGCTTTACTCTAAAATATAAACATTAAAATTTTGAAATTCTGTATATACATCCCCCACACAATTCGGGGTCACAGCACATAAATACACCGCAACACAGTTTCTTTCCTTCAACAGGCTCAGCCCTATTTAACATTGCTCAAAACAAATCAAAGAGAAAAATTATCTCATCACCTTTAAACGGAATCTGAACCAATTTCTTCAAGGGATACCAGACAAGCCACCTATACCTAGATACAACTCACTCAACAAGATCTCCCTACATGAATGGACCGTGATACCACTATACTTGGCTCAAAAATGATTTAGCAAATCATACCAGATGATGCTACCAAGTTAGACATGGCCTGAGCCAAGCCTTGGTCAAAACTTATCTATGTTATCTAAGTTTTTATGATGGCATAAAAAACGCTCGGGTGTATTCGATGAAGTCTAATCACAGCACAGTACATTCAGGGAAAATGTCTTTAATGCCCCGTCCTTTCCTACGGACGTTATCTATACTATTTCATTCTGTAGGATTCTGATCACGTTCCGCTTTAAAAACAACTTGGTGTCAGTAGTAAATATTTGGTTGGAATTGTTGATATTCTTGTTGTCACTATCGTTGCCATTGTTGTCGATTACTCTTCTCTATTTCCTCCTTTCTTCCTCAAATGACGCCAGTCACATCCATGTTGTTGCCAGTACACTTATTGGCACAGTTGCCATTTATCTAAAATTATTTTCCGACAATTTGTCTTCCTGTTCAGCTTACATAACTAAATCTTCAGGCTCCATCTATTAGGAACGCCGCTACTGTCGTTGTAGAACTTCCTTTCCCTAGTCACATTCACTGAAACGATATCTCTCTCTTTCCCTCTCTCTTCCTCACTCTGTCTGTCTCTCTCTCTCTCTCTCTCTCTCTCTCTCTCTCTCTCTCACTATACACACACAAACACACACATATATATAAATACATGTATATATGCATATACATATTTATATATATGGGTATGTGTGTGTGTACGCGTGTACGTGTGTCTGTTTGTCAAAGAAAAGATTTCTCCAGCGTTCGGTATTTTTACCATCGTTCTGGTCAAACGACCGTCCATGTTTGTTTTCGTTCGGTTTTCTTGTTTGTCTTCACTGTCCTGTTCTTGTTCCCAACTTTGACCGTCCATAAGTCCCAAATTTTATTTTGGCACGTATGGGTTACCATTCAATGCTCGAAATGAGGAGTAGATAGACAACCGACAAATGACGATGGGTCGTTCTTCATGTTACTTGTCCTGTTTGCCATTTGTTTCTCTCGTTGGTTGCGTATTGAACTCATTTGTTTTCGTATTTCATGTTGTTTACTGTTTGGTGACGTCCTCTACCCATGTATGTATGTATTTGTTTGTATATATATATATATATATATATATATATATATATATATATATATATATATATATAAATATTCAGATATATGGGCGCGCGTGCTTATG
>NC_142940.1:7878318-7885818 GCF_046866305.1 Octopus bimaculoides | reverse complement strand
GTGTCGGCGATTGTAGGTGTCGCTGGAGGTCAGCATGTTCACATAATCGGCTAAACATAGCAGCTAAACCTCACTCCTGCAATGTCACTATATCGCCACTGTTACTGTAATCACCGGTCTATCAGATACTGTTATACACCGCTGATTACAGTGCGCTTCCTTTCATTTTGGCAGCTTTCAAAAGATGCTATTACACAGGTTAGGTGGGTAGGACTATTAGGTATCACTGATCGCTGTCATGATAATCTCCCTAAAAGGGACGTCAGTCGACAGCAGAGTCAGTCATTTACGGCAGAGTGGATCGAAGCAACGTGAAATGAAGTGGTTTGATGAAAAAGCAAAATGCATCACCCGTTCCTGGAATTGAAACAACAGTCTTGCGATTGTGAGTGCGGCGCCGTAAATACTAGGACAGGCGCCTTCGCCCAACAACATTGTGCTAAAAAAAAAACATGAAGAAACACCCCCCCCAAAAAAAAAATGAGGAGACCAGAACATTTCCTACACTAGACCAAAAGCCTAAAATGTTGGGGGAGGGGGACAGTCGATTATACCGATCCCAGTACAAAATTAGTACTTAATTTATCGATTCCGAAAGGATGAAAGGCAAAATCAACTTCGGTGGAATTTGAACTCAGAACGTAAAGACAGACGAAATACCGCTAAGCATTTCGCCCGGCGTGCTAACGTTTCTGCCAACTCGCTGCCTTACGGTGACCAGAATCTATTGAGTAACTTATTACTAGTTACAAAGTTTCTAAGCAACCAACGAGAAGATCATCGCCGGAACGTCTTTTACTATTGTTGTGAGTGAGCCCCGGCCTTAGCCTAATACAAAAAAGTGTATCTGCTGACGGTGTTAATGCAAACACAAATACTATTGATTCGTCAGGTTTTGTGGAATTAATGTTTGACTAACGAAGTTATAGCATTATATATATGATAATAATTATTGTTGTTGGTGGTGGTGTTGCTTTTGCTGTTCACTTCTTGGTATTGTTGGAAGTGAGGTATGAACTGATGGTGGTGTTAATAGTATTTTCTGTCTGTGTTTGCGCTTGCTACTTCCTAAATTTGACATCTTGAAAGGTCACCAGCCCTTGTGAGAAAATGTGTTTATTTACAAATATGTTGATAGGTGTACAAAGGGAAGAATAAAGAAAGAAAAGAGAAAATGCTTTGTAATGAAATTTCAATGAACTGACCACATCAAATTGAAAATAATTCTCTCTTTTTCTCTCTCTCTCTCTCTCTTTATCTATTTATCTGTCTATCTATCTATCTATCTATCTATCTATCTATCTATCTATCTATCTATCTATCTATCTACTTATCTGTCTGTCTGTGTATCTGTCTATCTATTCTTCCTGCATCATTTATTATGCTTTTCCTTCTTTCTTTATTGCCCTGAAAACTCTCTCTCTCTCTCTCTGTCTATTTCTACCCCCTCTTTTCTTTTCTTTCTCTCTTTCCACCTTCATTCAAAAAACAAAAAGAAAAACATTTTTCTTCTGTAAACAAATCAAAAAAGCATCCGATTCAACTAAATGAACATGGAAACGTTCTGTTTTTACCATTTTAATTTTGATCTTGTCTTGACGAGTTTGATAAACAAACGAAAGCGATAATAAATAATTTTCCAAAATTCTGAATGCCTCCTTTTTCTCAATATATAATATCTGTACTCCACTTCAAACTCACAAGGGAAAAGTACAGGACAAAATACAAAAAGAAGATAACTACTCATTGTGCTTTTAATTATAATGTAGGGAAACTTCGTAAGACAGCAGCATCCAGAAATTTTTAGAATTTGAAATTCATGGAGAGTTAGAGATTCGAACGAAAAAACGACGACAAAGTGGACGTACAGAGTAAACAATCGAGGAAACTATACAGTAAGGGTCGTTAGGCCAAGACGAATTGTAATGATTAAAGCCCGGGAGAAATTTTTTCGAGGTAATTGAATAATTAGTAAAGAAGAAAATAGTAGAAGAAAAATGTCGGGAGCCGAGAAAAACGACATATAAATATATGTATATAATACAGATAATATATATATATATATATATATATATATATATATATATATATATATATATATATATATATATATATATATATATATATATATCTTTTACTCTTTTACTCTTTTACTTGTTTCAGTCATTTGACTGCGGCCATGCTGGAGCACCACCTTTAGTCGAGCAAATCGACCCCAGGACTTATTCTTTGGAAGCCTAGTACTTATTCTTTTGGTCTCTTTTGCCGAACCGCTAAATTACGAGGACGTAAACACACCAGCACCGGTTGTCAAGCGATGTTGGGGGGAGGAACACAGACACAGAAACACGCACATACACACACACATATATATATATATATATATATATATATATATATATATATATATATATATATATATACATATATACGACGGGCTTCTTTCAGTTTCCGTCTACCAAATCCACTCACAAGGCTTTGGTCGGCCCGAGGCTATAGTAGAAGGCACTTGCCCAAGGTGTCACGCAGTGGGACTGAACCCGGAACTATGTGGCTGGTAAGCAAGCTACTTTCCACTCCTACGCCTATATATATACATATATATATATATATATATATATATATATATATATATATATATATATATATATATACATATATATATATATGCATATGTACATACGTATATGTACGTAATTACATCTATACGTATATATATATATATATATATATATATATATATATATATATATATATATATATATATATATATATATATATATATATATATATATGTGCATATATATATACATATTTGCATGCATGTATATAGGTATGTATATATACATATATATGTGTGTATATATTATATGTCTATGGATGGATGTATGTATATATGCTGATATGTAACTGTGTAGAACGTGTATTTAAATGTAAATGCATAAGACATATATATATGTATATATATATATATATATATATATATATATATATATATATATATATATATATATATATACATATATACATACAAATATATATATATATACATATGTATTATTTATATATATATTTATATATGAGCCTGATAAAATGCTTACTATGGCATACATGTGTGTGCGTGGCTGCATATCTGAATGTATATTTGAAAATGTCTGCATGTCTGCATAAGTACGCGTATGTGTGTGTACGCGTGTGTGTGTGTATGTGTGTGTGTGTGCGTGTGTATGTGTGTGTGCTTAAATCCACGTGTAGAATCAGTTGCTCAATCTATAAACGCATCTGTGTATTTGTGTATCTGTGCAACTGTGCATGTGTAGCTGTGTGCAGCGCTACATGTGGTGGTGTTCGTCTGTAAACTTCACTTGGCGCAAGATGTTTAACCAAGCGTGACCAACATTTGTTATCGTCTTGTTAAAGCAATCGTCAAGTTACCTGGCAACAACTTTTTAGCAAGCCCTAAATATGGCAGACCTAGGAGCCCAATGAAAGGTCAGTAGTTAATTTTGGCGAAAAATCACAATACCTAGACCACTGACGCTCTCATAAGCTGGGAATTTATTGTAAAACTGACCAAGGTGACGTGAGCAATAGCCAGACATTGGACAATGGTCAATAAACACTGCTATACTATGTGGTAATATTTTCAGATTTTGAAAGCAGGTAATGTATGCATTGTTTATGTTTCAGAGAAGATTCAGCTGTCTACCTGCTGATATATATATATATATATTATTTTCTATCTATCTATCTATCTATCTATCTACTGACATATATGTGCGCACGTGTTTTGTGTGTGTGTGTGTGTGTGTGTGTGTGTGTGTGTGTGTGTATGTGTACGTGTATATGGTTCTATACTCATGATTATATAAGCGCAAATAAATTCATATGTATGTATAATATATATCTATGTATATATACATATATATATATATATATATATATATATATATATATATATATATATATATATATATATATATATATATATATATATATATATATATATATATATATATATCTACCGACATATATACTATCGCGTGTTTTGTGTGTGTGCCTCTCTGTGTGTATGTATATATATATATACTCATACACACATATAACATGTCAAAAGCTGTATATGCTTTTATCATTATAAATATTCATTTCTCTGTGTTATAGTAATTCAGACTATTGTCACCCCCTGTGGGAATACCCCTATATTTCATTAAAGTCATTTGTGATTAAATTAATTAATCTTATTATAATTACACATTTAGATCTTGTTATCATTATAACTATATTCTTATTTAACCTGCATTATAATAATTAATAGAAAGTAACCCGTCACATGACGGTAACCTTTGCAAGTACACTGTTGGTACGGTTGGTAGTATCAGTAAATATGGTAGACATACAATAATTGTAATTTCACTTTCATTATATTTCTTGGTGCTCATAGGAAATTATGAAATCAGGAAAAATTTTCAGGGGAATAATGTTTAACACCAGGAAGTTAACTTCTCCCGCTGGTTTATCCTGTGCACTTGTAGCACACGATATTTATTGCAAGCGGGAGATAACTCCTGCCACAGTGGCTTTAAGACGACCAGACGATGTGGTTTTGACCTGTATTGTGTCTCCTCGGTGGTGGATACTCGTTGCTAAGAATGGCAGCAGTTAACCTCGCTTGCAATATATAGAAAACATAGTGCCATACAATCGCTGATTCTGTAACTAGGAAACCAGTCTGTTAGAAAATCTCTGTTCTAACGGAATTGTTTCGTATGCGGCTTCTATCTCGTACACTGCTTCTAACAAAGTAGCTTCCTAATGTTTATTATCTTAAAATTAAATAAAACTATATTGAAAACTAAATAAGAAATTGGAAATACATTTACTTTCCTTGTCTATATTATAGAAATTCACATACACATTTAGTCTTCCTCCTACCTCTTTTTCTATTTATCCATCCATCCATCCATCCATCCATCTATCCATCCATCCATCTATCTATCAATCTATCTATCTATCTATCTATTTATCTATCTATCTATCTATCTATCTATCTATCTATCTATCTATCTATCTGTTTCCAAATAAGAATGAGAAAGAGAAAGAGAATAAGATGTAGAGAGAAAGAAAGGGAGAGGGGAACAGAGAGGCACAGAGATGCTCAGAGAGTGAGAGAGAAGGACAGAAAGAGAGTGAGATGAAAGAAATCGACAGAGAGAAACAGACAGATCTTTGGATCGAGATAAATACAGATATAGAGAGATAAAAAAGAATGCGAATAAGAGAGAGAGAATGAAAGAGAGATATGAATGAAAACTGGAGAGAAAAGGGACAGATATTATCGACGCGATAAACCTAGTGATAGGAAGGTAAAATGAACGTCTGTAGGAAGAAAGATTAAATGAAAATAGAGAGAGAAGGGGGAAATACTTCGTGATGGAGATAGATTAGGGAGCTTAAAGAGAAGATTGAGTGAAAGAGAGAGAGAGGGGGGAGAGGGAAAGGAAAAAGAAAGAGAGAGAATAGAGAGAAAGATTTGCATCGAGATAGATAGACAAGAATAAATTAAGTAGGGGATCAAATGAAAGAGACAGAAAGAAAGAAAGAGGGAGAGAGAGAGAGAGAGAGAGAGAGAGAGAGAGAGAGAGAGAGAGAGGCGGAGGAGACGTATGGGAGAGAGCGCGAATGAAAGAGATGAGAGAAGCAAGAAAGAGAGAGAGAGAGAGAGAGAGAGAGAGAGAGAGTGAGAGTGAGAGAGAATAAAAGGCGGGCATACGTAGGGAAGAGAGAGCGAATGCAAGAAATGAGAGAAGCAAGAAAAAGAAAGAGAAGGAGAGAGAGGAAAAGAGAGAGAAAGGAGACAATGAGAAGAAATCAATGCATAATTTAAAATGGTGACCGATGAAAGAAAGCTAGAGGAGTTGGTGGAACAGAAGGCAGCAATATAAAATGGCATTATAAGCGGAAATTCCTCAGAGATTTCGTTTGGGAGTCACAGAAGGAAGGCCGTAGAGGCCATGAGAGGATGTTTTCCTCACTGGTGATCTACGTACGTTTTTAACACAGCGAAGAACTAGCATTGGTGTAGAGAATGGGAAAGAAAAATAAAGATAAGGCGCTGATGATGGTTGCGAAACGGGGAGGAAATACAGGAAATTGACGGATAGTTTTTCAGCCAATTCTGACGACATTCAGTCTTATACGAGAGAGAGAGAGAGGAGAGAGAGAGAGAGAGAGAGAGAGAGAGAGAGAGAGAGAGAGAGAGAGAGACAAACAGACAGAGAGAGATAAAAAAATTAAATTAAAATAAGAAAAAGACAACCGAAAGACACAGAAGCCAAGTAGGAACGGACTTCTGTTGATAAAGAATTACTGTGACATTGCGCGCGCGCAAACACACAAACATACATACATACGCACACACACGCACATAATCATACGAACATAAATACATACACATACATACGTACAGACATACATATATAAATACACATGCATGAACATATGAACATACACGCTACCTATATATATGTGTGTGTTTGTGTGTGCGTGTGTATTTCTGTGTACGTGTCTATATTCTATATTGATTTATCTATCTATATATAATACACACACACGCACACACGCACACACACACACATATATATATGCCTATATTAGTGTGTGTATATGTAGGTAAACATCTGTGTGTATATATATATATATATGTGTGTGTGTGTGTGTCTGTGTGTGTGTGTGTGTCTGTGTGTGTGTGTGCGCGCGTGCGCGTGCATTGATTGTGTGTATAAACATTCATATATGCAAGCAGAGATATGTATGTATGCAAGACTTATGTTTTCTTGTTTGTAACTACTTAAGTACACACATACATACATACATACATACATACATACATACATACATACATACATACATACATACATACGCATGCATGTACATATGTACACAGACACAGACGGATATATATGAACGAATTCTGTATTATATTCTGTCAACCTATTTAATGCAGTTATTCCACACATCTGGCCTAATCAGCCTGTCTATCTATCTATCTATCTATCTATCTATCTATCTATCTATCTATCTATCTATCTATCTATCTATCTATCTATTATCTCAGCATGTCTCCTTAACTTCTACAGAATATGAACGTTCTCAAAATACACAATATATATATATCGGTTCAATCTATGTTTTCATTAACTTGATACCGTCTAATGTGTTTTGCGTATAAAAATATACCCTATAACTATATTGATATTCGCGTATCAATTTCCTTTATATGTATTTATATATGAACAAACTGATAGGCAGTGTATCTCTCTTCTCCCCCTTTCTTTGTCTCTCTCCTTCACTCTCTCTCTCTCCTTTCATTTCTCTATCTACCTACCTACCTACCTATTTACCTACGTACGTACAATCGTACCTACCGACCTACCTTCGTATATATATATATATATACATATATATATATATATATATATATATATACATATGCATATA
>NC_142940.1:7873318-7875818 GCF_046866305.1 Octopus bimaculoides | reverse complement strand
CAATTTATCTTAAAGCTGCCCTGTAATCAATTTCTGTTTATATTGTACTCTGTCTTGAAGGGAATTAGAAAATAGAAGAATTCTTTATTTAGATAAGAAAATATAGGAGGCTGTGAAAGTAGGGTGTGGGTGTGATGGGGTATGTGTCTGTGTGTCAGTGTGTGTATGCGGGTTTGAGTGTGTCCGAAAGTGAAACAGTAATGGGAATCTTTAACTGCGTTGGAAGAATTTGTATGCATTCGTCTATATGTATGAGGTTTTCGAGTGTTTTGTTTGTGTTGGTTTAATTATACGTATATTGATACATATATTCATTTATTTTCATACATGTATGTCTATGAATATATATATATATATGTATGTATATATATATTCTTATATGTATAGACACATACACGCATATATATGCATATATAAATATATACGTACATTCGTAAAGTTTTCTGCAGCCGCGCAAGAACACCCAAAAATACAATACGCATATATAGTTGTATAAGTGTGTAATTATAAACATATATATATATATATATATATATATATATATATATATATATATATATATATATGTATATCTTTGAAAATACATTTTTGCATATATATGTACTTATATGCAAGGTAACTATATATATCTTCATGCATTTATGTATTCAAGCAAGCTCGTGTGTATGCGTGTGTGTGTGCGTGTGTGTGTGTGTGAGTGTGTGTGTGTGTGTGTGTGTATCAGTTGATATATATATATAAGTACATAAACATACATAAACATACATATCACTTTCAAAGTTCTCTGCAAACATATATATATATATATATGTATGTAAATATGGTATGTATATGTATATGAATATATATATATATATATATATATATATATATATATATATATATATATATATATATATATGTATGTAAATATGGTATGTATATGTATATGAATATATATATATATATATATATATATATATATATATATATATATATATATATATATATATATATATATATATATATATATATATATATATATATATATGTATGTATATATATATATATATATATATATATATATATATATATGTATGTAAATATGGTATGTATATGTATATGAATATATATATATATATATATATATATATATATATATATATATATATATATATATATATATATATATATATATATATATATATATATATATATATATATATATATATATATATATATATATATATATATATATGTATGTATATATATTGCTTTTACTGTCTTTGTGCGGCGCTGTGTGCGTTCGTTTAAAGACGTTAAATACTTTCTTTGAATAAGCGGGATATTATTTTTTTAATATTTCCTTATTACCATAATGCCGAGATGTATACTGACACTAAAACACTTTCATGAATAAAAATTGATTTAAATATAGAGACAACGATGACAACTAAATACATAAACGAATTCACGCTTACATACGTGCATATATTATATGAATATGTATGTATGTATATAAATATATATATATATATATATATATATATAAGTGTGTGGGTATATATATATATATACTTACATACGTGCATATAATATATGTATATGTATGTATATATATATAAATATATATATATTTATATATATATATATATATATATATATATATATATATATATATATATATATATAGTATGTGCTCGAACCCACAGATATATAGTTGCGTGAAATGATAGAAATTTTTGTATGTGCGTAGAATAGTTTATAAGTATGTATATATAGACACACTCACACATACAATGCGCATATATTATTGATGTCTTAACAATTTAGAACGTTGTAGAACGTGAAATAATTCTTTTGGGGGTCGGTGAATATCGAGGTAGATAAAGCCATTGCGTTACACTGTATAACACAATACCTTCTTCAGGGTGTTATCAATAACATATATCCATTATGTATAGAGAGAGATAAAAACATCCATAGTTATATATTATATATTATATATATATATATTATATTATATATATATATATATATATATATATATATATATATATATATATATATATACTATATATATATATATATATATATATATATGTATATTCTTAGTCATATATGTATTTTGATACATATATATGCCTACACATACACACACATGCAGACATATATATATATATATATATATATATATATGTATGTATATTCTTAGTCATATATGTATTTTGATACATATATATGCCTACACATACACACACATGCAGACATATATATATATATATATATATATATATATATAATATATATATATATATATATATATATATATATATATATATATATATATATATATATATATATATATATACATTATATAGTCAGATAAATATATATAAGTACAGGGATGTATGCGTGTATACATATTTTTAACAAAGTACAATATAATATATGTTAATCTCGAATAATTTGTACTGAATTATTTTAATTTTATAACAAACAATTTGTTTCAATTACCAAA
>NC_142940.1:7850818-7860818 GCF_046866305.1 Octopus bimaculoides | reverse complement strand
CATTTCCATTTACTCACACAGGAAAACTTCTATACGGTGGCTCAACCTGCAGACGGAGCAGGTAAATAAGCGTAAAATTTTTCCTCCCTGTCTGTAAAAGTCGAAAGGTTGCATTGAATAACGTAACATATATATACATATATATATATATATACACATATATACATATACATATATATATATATATACGAGAGATATATATACACGAGACTAAATTAATGACACGGAAGAAAAATGTAAGAAATGGTGGTATATACACGCATATATACACATACATACACACACACACATTTATATAATATATAGATGTACATCGTATATGTATATGTATTTATATATATAGATATGTATATATATATATATATATATATATATATATATATATATATATATGTATATATATATATATATATATATATATATATATATATATATATATATATGTATATATATATATATATATATATATATATATATATATATACATATATATATATATATATATATGATTGAGAGTACAATGACGACGATGATGATGATGAAAAGGAGGATGAGGATGAGGAGGGGGAGGGACAGTGATGTGTGGCCTTATGAAAATGCTAAAATTTATATCACGGTATATTGATAAATAGATAATTAGATAGATGGCAACTATGGAAGATCTATTAGAATTATTTATCTACTTAGGATTTATATCTATATTTATATTTATATCTTTCTTGTTCTCGTTTGAAGAGACCACCCTTTATAGTTATATTTCACTGCCATGCTAGAGACGATTTGACCGGAAGAGGAAGTAACATTCATTTATAAACAATCTAGCTTTCTCCTCTTCTTCTTCTGTGCTGACAGTGTGCTGTTTAGGCATTAAGACAGCCAGACCAGATTAGCGTCAGTAAGTGCTGGATATTTAGTACACATAGAAAGAAATAATAGGCATGTGTGTTGGCTATTAGTGCATGCGTGTGTGTGAGTGTGTGTTTGTGCGCGTGTATGTATGTGTAAGCGTGTTTGATTCAGTAACCATATGTACATGTATGTAAGCTGTTAATATACTTTTTATCTAAGTAATCGCTTTGCCATGCACACATTCATTTCGTTCCGTTTGCAGACTGAAACCTTACACAGAAGGGACGAAAATATGGAAACCAAATGCATACACATACCGTCACACACATTCGTACACACAGAGACACAAACACGCATGCACAACGAGGGTTGATTACAAAACAAGGAACAGAAGTGTGTTTCTTAATTATTTATCAGCGGCGAATGAGGAAATAAAACTGAGACACGTATTAAGGACAACTCAGCTACATACACATATATATGTACATACATACACACACACACACACACATACATACAGATAGATAGATAGATAGATAGATAGATAGATAGATAGATAGATAGATAGATAAAAGCCGTTCTTTGAGAATCTTCTCTGGGACTAAATATTACAGCTAGTGCCATTTCACAGTTGTGCTTATATTAAAAATGTTCTACACGTAAGAATTAAATACTAATCTGGTTCAGCCGTTGTACAGTCAGTAAATGTTTCGGTTCCCGATTTCTATATAATAACAAGCATTTTTAGCTTAGTTCAGATGAATCGTCCTTGAGGAGACTAAATAAAGTCGAAAGAATACGTCTGACAATTCACCACTTCTCCGAGTTTTAACTGCCAGCTTTCTTTGACAAATTTCTCTGAGACGAAATGTATCTGCTGCTGACGGTTCGCGGTTGTAGGTATGATATTAATAAATGAAAATTTAGAGTACACTCTTGTTCTGAGGTACTCTGGTGCCTATGGTTCAGTAAACGTACACATACATACATACATACATACATACATACATACATACACGCATACACAGATACGCTTACTCACATAGTTATAAGTCTTTCTGCTGCATACATTTGTGGAAATTCTCTCTCTCTCTTTAACTCCCTCTCTCTCTCTCGCTCTTTAGCTCCCTCTCTCTCTCACTGCCTCTCTTTCTTGCTCTCCCTCTACCTTTCTCTCTCTCTCTCCTTATCTCTTTCTAGCTTTCTCTTTCTCTCTCTCTCTCTCTCGTATCTATCTATCTATCTATCTATCTATCTATCTATCTGCTTATCTCTCTGTATGTCTGTCTATCGATATGCATATATATATATATGCGTGTGTGTGTGTGTGTGCTTGTGTGTGTTTTTGTGTGCGCGTGTGTGTGTGTATGTGTATGTGTATCTGTGTCTGTGTGCATGCCTGTATATGACCACCGTTATTATCACAAACAGGCGTCTCCGAATTCACTTTATCATTCTCCCCGCAAACTACAAGCAAAGGATTTTCTCACGTACGCCATGTTTATATAAGCTGCACTGCGATGTGGTTGACTCTGTTCTCTTTCTGCATTTATACATATATCATAAGCGTTCCCTTTTTAAAAACAAAGTTTTATTTATTAACATACAAAGCCCTATTGTACCTAACCTGGAAAGAAGAGTGCAACATAATTATATAACAACAGTGTTTATTACTAGGAACTAAACACTCTTGTGTGTGTATGTGTGTGTATGTATGCGTGTGTGTATGTATGTGTGTGTGTGTGTGCGTTTTTCAGTTATTTGATCTCGTCTTTAGCTTATGAGGCAGCCATTAATTATCCACCGCCCTCTCTGTCTGCAGTGACGAAAATGCACATCACGTGGTATTTCGTAATTTAGAATTTGGTGAAAGTTTCGAAAGACCACCACAGAGAATATTATAAGGGTTATATGCAGATAAGCGCAGTAGTTTGAGTTTGGGGTCTGTGCATGAATGCAGCCTTTCGGTTGATATGGCCTGCAGCGTTCGTTTATAAAAGAGACGCACAGGGTCACGTATTTTACAGGCAGGGAGTATCTAATATTCTAAGGTTATCTGTATTTCATTCTTTTATTCTTTTATTCTTTTACCTGTTTCAGTCAGTTGGCTGCAGACATGCTGGAGCAGCGCATTTAGTCGAAGAACTGGACCCCAGGACTTATTTTTCGTAAGCTTAGCCGTTAATCTGTTGGTTTTCTTTTGCGAACCACCACTAAGTGATGGGGACGTAAACACAGCATCATCGGTTGTCAAGCGATGGTGGGGCGGGGGATAAGCACACACATACATACATAGATATAGGATGGGCTTCTTTCCGTTTCCATCTACCGAATCTACTTACAAGGCTTTCGTCAGCCCAAGGCCGTAGTAGAAGACAATTGTCCAAGGTGCCACGCAGTGAGAGTGAACCCGGAACCATGTTTTGGGAAGCAAGCTTTTTATCACAAAACCACTCCAACTATCGGTGCAGAAGGGGTATGCAGCTATATCTTAAATATAACAAAAACCCTTTTTTAGTCATACAAACTGTCGTGCTATACTAGTATAAACATGTATTGTAAATATTCTAATCCTGTTGCAAATCACTTGAAATGTTTGTTCCTCCAAAGACCTCATGACGTATAAGTCGAATTATCTCTCATTTGGCTGCAAAATTTGGTCGGAAAAAGTTCGACTTATATATATGAAAATACAAGTAATAGGTACTTTTGTAAATCATTGTCCATTATCTAGTTTTTGTCCATCAAACGAAAACAGAAAACGTAATTTGATGCTTTCTCTAGCAATAGCTATCTGAATGAATTATTGAAATATAATAATAATGATAATAATGATGACAATAATAATAATAATAATAATAATAATAATAATAATAATAATAATAATAAAGGTTCATTATGTATTCCAGCGTTACTTCTTGGTGACTCAGATGGAATCTTATAATTTTTGAAGAAAATTGCAAACTATCAAATTAAAACAATTAACAACGAAATTTTTGTCAAGGCAAAACAGAATTTAAATTTATATATTAATGAATTTGTAAATGAGAAGGAAAGTATTTTAATTTAATTATAAGCGTTAATGTGTTTTTATTACGTTAGTGTGGTAAGAAACAAAGGATATTTTTTTTAAAAGGCGATAGTGTAAACGGAGGAATAATTTACAAGATGGGGTTGAAGGTGCCTTGCGGTTATTGGGAATACAGTTATTAAGTTTGAGGTGCTTTTCTTATTAGTCGCATTAAATTTCTTCTTAACGTTCCCTCGATGATAAAGATTATAATCCTGGTGTCTCCATTCGTAAGAATGTTTACTCATATACTAATATATCCTTTCTATTGGAGGCGTAAGGCTTTAAATTTGTGGGGAGGTAACAAGTCGATCACTGGTACTTAATTTATCGACCTTGAAAGGATGAAAGGCAAAGTCGACCTCGGCAGAATTTGAACTCAGAACGTAAAGACGGACGAAATGCCGCTAAGCATTTCGCCAAGTCTGCTAACGATTCTGCCAGCTCACCGCCTTTTCCCCAGCTTTTATAATACGAACAGAACACATCAGGTAATTACCTGTAAAAGAAAAAAAAAACGCAGTGTGATCGTGACTGAAATACAATTGTGTGACTTAAGGTGGTACAACAACAACAACATTAATAATAACAACTATAACAACACAACGATTGATTCTATAAAACAGTTTACAATAATGGAACAAAAGCTGTTCACATCGAAAACGTAAATATTCTACAGGAATCCGTTAGCTTGGAAGCAGATTATATGTCTTAATACGATTGTAGACATTAATATGATTCTGTAAATGCATTAGAGATCAGTCGAGGACTAATAATGTTGTCATAGACAATTTTAATTTAGCTACACCATCATCAGCGATCTAGTGAAAACACGGGGTGAAGATCTACATGAGGGCACGGAAAACGCCATCAAAAAGATTCATGCACCTATGTAGTGAAGCGGTAATATAATAAAGAAGAACGTTTCATAACTCGTATCTATTCGACAAAACCGATTAGATGTGCCTGTATCGATGTATATATGTATGTGTATGTATATATGCAAGTATGAATACATCTAAATATATATATATATGTGTGTGTGTGTGTGTATGTATATATATGTGTGTATATATATATATATATTTATATATATATATATATATATATATATATATATATATATATATATATATATATATATATATACATATATTTACAAATACATATATACAAGAACTTATATAATTATATACATATTATACGAAGAACGAATGATATATATGCATATATATATATCACTTACATATACACATACACACACAGAGATTCACACAAACATAGATATATATACTTATATTTAAACACATACACATACTCACACATACATTTGTGTGTATGGAAGTCAGCAGTAAGAGAAAATATCAAAACATTAAAAGAAAATAAACAGAAAAACTGACAAAAACAAAATCAAAAATGCGAACTAATAATAATAATAATAATAATAATAATAATAATAATAATAATAATAATAATAATAATAATAATAATAACGTCGTCGATCTAATTGTTCAGGGTTATGGACGATACCGTCTGACAAGATTTGCGATAGGAAGCAAGCAGCAGCTAGCTTTTGGAAATAAGTTTGAGAATATTTGCAGCTGCCGCCATCATAAAATATTTAGGTCGTAGCAGATATATAAATAAGGAAACTACGAAAAGTTTTAAGACATCAAACTGCATTATCTTCTTTAGAGAGTGGAATTGATGGTCTACGTAGGGAAACCAGACACCTTAGACTCCGCCTATATAGGTATGTGTGTGCGAATGTATATGTATGTGTGTAGATTGTGTATATATATATGAGTGTGTGGCGCGCGCGTTATTGTATGTTTTCGTGTGTGCGTTTACCTATACATATGCCATCACACACTGATATATATATATATATATATATATATATATATATATATATATATATGTTTATTGATAAGTATATATATATATATATATATTCATATGTATATATACACATATATATTCATATATATATGTGCACATGTATATTCATATATATATATATGTATATATATATAGATATCTATACATGCATAAATATATATACATATATATATATATATATATATATATATATATATATATATATATATATATACATATATATATATATATATATATATACCTATATATATATATATATATATATATATATATATATATATATATATATATATATATATATATATATATATATATATATATATATATATATATATATATATAGAGAGAGAGAGAGAGAGAGAGAGAGACATATATACATATATATATATATGGTTAAGCACGAGCTTAGCATATATGTTTGCAACATTAAAAGAAACAAATGTGTGTGTGTGTGTGTGTTGTGTGTGGATGTGTCTATTTATGCATATACATATACATATGTGTGTGTGCTTATATATTGCCAGATGGCTAATGCTTTAGAATGAACTTATTACACCCAAACTCATGATTTAAGCGATAAAATGAAATTCCATCTATTGAAACGATACAGAATATGACGATCGTAACCACTCGAATCTTTACCTCTAGTTTCGTAAGGGTTATAATTACATATGTATAATAGCTCATAAAACCACGGCAATAAATGGATTTTTTCGAAAACACTTTTAGACTTTTTTGTTGTTCGTATATATTTGTAGAATTATTGCAAATAATAGAATATGATGTATTTGGAAGTACTGTATTTGCGAAATATACATAGTTTACCATTCTGTGAAGGTGTTTCATTTTCCGAAGTTCTTGAACTAAACGTTACTAAATTGCAGTGTGTTCTTTAGTAAAG
This sequence comes from Octopus bimaculoides, assembly GCF_046866305.1. NCBI lineage: Eukaryota > Metazoa > Mollusca > Cephalopoda > Octopoda > Octopodidae > Octopus > Octopus bimaculoides. The sequence continues at coordinate 7,854,096 of NC_142940.1, read as the reverse complement.
CAGTGATGTTTGATACATAAATGATGATAGTGTGCTGTAAATGAATAAAATTCTTTATACACGATTTGCGTTTACGTGCTCTTCAGTTTGGTCTCATTGTGTGGAATCTTGAGCAAGTAGTTTCTTGTATAGCTTAGGACTAACAGATGTCTTTTAAATTTACGAGGTTGAAGCTATGTGGACGCTCGTTGTATATACTGTATATTCCGGCATACAAATTTAAATTTTCAAACCAAAATTTACTGCCGAACGAAGTAGGTCGACCCTAACACTAAGACGATTTTGGTGACTAAAAATTCCATGTGAAATGCAGCCGGTACTAAAAAGATAGTAACTGTGTTTGATGGCCTGAATTACATGATAGCACTATGGATACGTCGACATTTATACCAGAAAATACAGTCTGTGTATGTATGTGTGTGTCTTTGCTTTAGTTTTTTGTCTCAAAAGAAATCGCTTGACAGTTTGTGTTGGTTTGTGCCTTATCGATATAATATGTGTATAGTCTATATTAACCCTTTGATTAGATTTTACGTTTATTCCAGTAATAATGTTGAATGTCTACCAAAATATAGAATTGGTAATTTCTGCAAGTTACGTTGCATCGATTAGTTCGACATGTCTCCACAAAATAGAGATAGCGGTCATAATAACGCTCTCCGCCGTTAAGAGTAACGAAATCTTGAATGAATAAGTCAGATTTCCGCAGTAAAAGAGTTAAAAATAATTATTTCCGCTTGTAATGAAACAATAGGTCTTCCTTCAAAAGTAAATCAATTTTTCGATTGTACTTAAGCGTCCTTAGTTATGTCGGACATATTTTCTTCCTACACATGCATATATATATATGTGTGTGTGTGTTTGTGTGTGCATGCGCGTGCATGTGTGTATGCGCGCGCATGTGTGTATGCGCATCGTGAGTTTATATCAATCTATGTCTATCTATATATATATTCATACATACAATCATACATGTGTGTGTGTGTGTGCGTGTGTGTCTATCACGTATCTGTGTAAGGGGCTGCGATTTCATGGAGAAGAAACTAATATTCATTCCTGCAATGCTTTTTCAAGCCTGTCATCACCCAGCTTCTAGGCACCTTAGGCCAGACATTATATATGAGAATCCTCGATCTGTGTTGGAATCGTGGGCTGTTATGATATATCGCTTTGTGTCAGACTGCATGAGGGCGCGTGTCTGAATAAACAGAAAAGCAAGATTTTGATTTTGCTGCTGTTGCTGCTGCTGCTGCTACTGTTGTTGTTGTCGTTGTTGTTGTTGTTGCTGTTTTTGTTTATTTACTCTTGGGTGGCGGGGGGAACGAAGAATTAAACCGGGAAGTTGCACTTCTTTATACATTTGGTCCTTTGTTTCACCGTCTTCGCAACAAACTCTCTCGTACACACACACACACACACACACACACACACACACACACACACGCACGCACACACACACACACTCACAAACACACACACAGACACACACACACACAGTGACACATTCTGTGATTCTATCTCAGTGTCTCTTTCTCATTCTCTCTATTCGTTTCCTCTTCTCAAATCGTTTCTCTCCTCCATTCACCCGCTCTCTCATTGTCATTTTCTTCCTTATTCTGTCCGTCTGTTTGTCTGTCTATTTCATTGTCTGTCACTCATTTTCTCTCTCATTCTCTCTCTTTCTCTCTCTCCCCCACTCTCCATCATTCTACGTCTCTCGGTGCCTGTAGTAAGTTGATACATACGTAGGAAGCAACGAATTAGCGAAACTGTGTGATCAACAAGACTGAAAGCGGACCAGAGTAACAAAGATGAGATGGGCATAAGAATATATCAATACGACAGAAGCATTAATGAGTTTAAAATGTTAAAAAAATACACTAAAAACAATACTTAGAGAAAAGTTCGAAGACAAATTCCTCCAAGATACATCGAATTCGGTAGAACACAAAACGGTAAACACAGCGAAAGTTACAACATATAAATAAAGAATTAAACAGATAAATAAATAAATGAATAATAATAATAAAAACAAAAATAATCATACTACTACTACTACCAATAATAATATTAATAAGTGAGTGAATATATAAAGAATATGAGTGTAAGAGATTTGCAGACTAACACAAATGTACAAAAACAGGACAATAAATCATAGATTAGTTTGACAATAGAAAAATAAAGGAAGACGAAAAGAAGACAAAAATATTTGAAAATAATGGAGAGAAAGCGTTTAGAAAAGAGGGGGAAAAATGTTGATGAGTGGAAATGCAGACTTTTCCCGTCTTTCCTACATATATAAATCCGACATATAAGTAAATATTATATTTATATATAATGTTAGATATGGAAAAATGTCAAGGTAGAAAATGCTAACAAAATTTTATAAAAAACATTTCAGTACCGGTTTCGGTCATTGAGACTTTTTCAACTGTAAGAATGGAAGACAATTGAATTTTGGAAAAATTAAATGAAAGGTAATTTAATACAGAATGTGCATAGTATTCAAATAAAAGGCGCATTTTCCTTGTTTCTGACTGTCTCTGTCTCTCTTGTTTACTCATGTAAACATTATATTGCTTGGAAGAAAGCAGCGAATGTATACGAAAACAAGGACGGAAAAAAACGGAGAATGTTACACAAATACAAATAACAGGACTTAACAACAGGTGTCTTTCGACTAAGGACGAATTAAATTAAGCTGTCGTGTGAGGAGATAAAGCCTTACGGCAAGGATACAAGATTTCACAGGCACAAGGAGAAATATAAATGATGCACGGACGGCGGCCAAACCAAGAAAGATAGGTCAGGCTTGGACGAAGGTGGGGAGAGAAGAGAGAGAGAGAGAGAGAGAGGCAGAAGATCAGAAGAATTAAGGAGGGGCGTGAAAAAATTACAGGGACACAGTGAAGTGAAAAGAGGAGGGAAAGTGAGCATGAAAAGAAGGTGAGAAAATGTGAGAGAGGGGGAACGAAAGAACGAAGAGTGGAATGAACGAAGTAAGAGTGACGGGGCTGATAGAAAGAAGGAAAGAATAAAAGAAAGAATAGAGTCGTACAAGGTTTAAATAAATATATACTTATATATAAGAGACCACAGTGTACGTACGCCGCTGTTTATATATATATAAAATACAAAATCGGACAAAAACGCAAAACATATATATATATATATATATATATATATATATATATATATATATATATATATATATATATATACAGGGCAGGGAATCGTCAATTAGTAGTTTTGGAATCAGTAGTTCTTTGGCTGCTATT
>NC_142940.1:7840818-7845818 GCF_046866305.1 Octopus bimaculoides | reverse complement strand
GCACGCACACACACACGTATATATATATATATATATATATATATATATATATATATATATATATATATATATATATATTCCAATGTATGTGCGTGCGTGGGCGTGTGTCTGTGCATTCATATATGCATGCGTACCGACCGGATGCACGAAAACTACAGGACACTTTAAGACAGAGATTCGCTTTGTATTCAACATCGTTATTCTTTCAACAAACTGCGTCCATAATTTATTTCTATCCGCACACACACACACACACACACACACACACACACACACACACGAACACACACACACACACATATATATATATATATATATATATATATATATATATACACATATATATATATATATATATTTCTCTGGCTCTCTTTCTCTCATCTCTATATCATATAATATATTTTATTTCATGTCTTTACTCTTCCCTGCATATGCTTATGTTTGTTTGTTTGTTTGTTTTTGTCTCTCTTTTTATTTCGTTGCTGTCCGACATCTTTTTTTTTTTCGTTTCGTATTTTTTGTTTTGTGTATATATGTGTGTGCCTTTTGTTTCTTTCTCTTGTTCTAGTTTGTGCCGTTGAATAGCTGTGAAAGCCAAACGATATTGACTGTTACGGCACAGATGTGAATGACACTTTGTCTGAAGAGGAATAATTTTGGGTTCTGAGAATAATAATAATTAAAGAATAAGAAGCATCGCTACCAAAATGAGATGCCTTTCGTTTTGGCAGTAAACAGAAAATCTGGACATGTTTGTGCATGCGCGCATGCGCATGTGTGTTCATATGTATTTATGTATACGTGTGCGTGTATTCGTGTAATGATGATAGAGGTGGTGGTGGTGGTGGTGATGTTGGTGGATGGAGGATGGATGGGGCATGGACGGGGTTTGGATGTACCAAATGTAGGAAATAAATAAATAAATAAATATACAAATAATTTTAGGATGTAAAAGGAAAGTAAAAAAATAGGAAAACGTAAAAGAAGAGAGAAAAAATATTACAAAACTAATGTAAACGACGCCATGAAAAACGAGGGAAAAGACGAAGGAAAATAAATCGAAAATATGATGAAGCATATATGGAGAGAGAGAGAGAGAGAGAGAGAGAGAGAGAGAGAGAGAGAGAGAGAGAGAGAGGGGGTGAGAGAGGAGAGAGAGAGATTGGGTGAAAGTGGAATGAAGGATAAATATGAGGAAAAGATGTAATAAATGTATGGAAGAAGAATGCTGAAAAAAATAAAATAAACAGGTGGTGAGTATGGGAGGAAGAGACATGAGAAAGACAAAGAAAACGATTGCGAGAGAGATTGATAGGAATGGAAGGGTGTAGAGTTGTGAAGGAGAACGAGAGAAAAGAAGAAATAAAGGAATCAGGATTGGGTGAAGAAAGAATGATGAAAAAAAAAAAAAAGGCCAGAAAAATGAAGTGAAAAAAAGGAAAGAAAAAGAACGAAACAAATTCAAAGCAAATCTGGAAGAGAGGCAGACATGACATATATAATTATTTAGTCATTTAGTTTGTACTTGTCAGTGTTGCTACGGCCATGATGGAGCATTGAGGAAAAAATACGAAACATGGCGCAGGCATGGTTGTGCAGCTAAGAAGCTCGCTTTGCAACAGCATCGTTTCTGGTTTATTTTCACTGTATGGTGTGGCAATGCATGGCTCAGGGCATTAGTCAGGCCTCGGCCTGACTAACACCCTGTGAGTGAATTTATATCTATCTCGTTCAATTAATAAACTATCTCTCTCTCTGCCCCATCTCTTCTCTCCTAATCTCATACGCATCATCTTCATCTGTAAGTGTCGGCTTCGGCGGACACCTGTGCGCGTGGGTGTTATAGCTTCTAGTGCCAAACAGTACTGTCGCCAAGACAGTTTCTCCTTCCAGTCAGCGGCACTCAGCCCTCTCATCCGGGAAGATTATAGCATCTTCATGCCAATAAAGTGGATGCGCGAGGCTTAGTGGCTAGAGTGTTGGACTCATAAGCGTACGATTGTGGTTTCGATTCCCCGACGAGGCAATGCATTGTGTTTTTGAGCAAACACTTCATTTCAGCGTGATCCAGTTGGTAATTCTGTAGCGGATCGGCATTCCTCCCAGGGAGAACATACATTGCCACAGAAACCAGAAACAGGCAACCCTGTGAGTCTATTTGACTGGAGAATGATCTTTATCCTATCCTTAATCAAGTGAGTGATGTTTCCCTCGATTTGATCTAAGATCCATATATATATATATATATATATATATATATATATATATATATATATATATATATAGATATCTCCTTAGCAGGAGATAAACATCAGACCATTTGTGGGATCAAGTCTGCATTTTCTACCTCATCTGAGCCTTATAAATCTTAGAGTTATTGCTGTTTATATGAAGGTTTATCTTACAATGAAGACAAAAAACCTTTTCTCGTGATACGGTTTCGATTTCATTAAATATCCGAGTTCATCAATGGTTACTCTAATTTGTGTGAGGCTTACAGATTTTAGTGATCTTCGGAGTTGTATTTCTTTCTCTGGTGATCTTATTTAATGGAAGATACTACTATTTTAATGATATATATAGTAATTGTGTATTTGTGTTTTTGAAAGGGACGACATTGTCCTTACCCATTGGGGGTGATTGCGAGGTCTGAATTCATGGCGTCAGAACTCATATTCACCATAATATTTCTACGTTGCGAAACGGGTTTCATATTCTGGATCGAAGTAGGAATGAAAGTAAATGGTTCACTGAACCATGTTTGAATAATATGTCAAGTATCCTCCAATCGAACCGTCGTAAGATGGATGGCAATCAGAGACAGGCAAATTCACATGATTTCCTTGTATATATATATATATATATATATATATATATATATATATATATATACATATATATGTGTGTATATGTATACATACATACACACACACACACACACACACACACACACACACACATATATATATGTATAGGCTGATTGCTAAATAGATAGATAGATAGAGAGAGAGAGAGAGAGAGAGAGAGAGAGAGAGAGAGAGAGAGAGAGAGAGAGAGAGAGAGAGAGAGAGAGAAAGGAAGAGAGTGAGATAACACATAATGTATGAATATGTGCTCGCTATGAAATGGATAGAAAAGTAATACATTATTTAACAGATGTATAATGAAATATAATGAAAAATGAGACAGCGGCTCACCGAAAATATAGAAATAATTAACCGTATGGTTTGTTGTATATATATACAATTTATAAATATTAAGCATATCCTTAGGGTTTTTGCAATTTAATCAGAAATTTATAAACCACCACATTTATATATTCATAATTGTGTGTGCGTGCATGCGCGCTCGCGCGCGTATGTAATATTTGATCAAAGTTCAAAATTATTATAGGTACTTAGAGTTTCACGTAGGCGATCATCAATTTGGTATAATTGAACGTTTGTGGAATATAATGATTCGTAAATGTTTATGAAAGGTTTGATGACAATATCGTCAGTTTATGAAAGGGGATGTAGTTAGACAAATTCGGTTCGAGAGTTGTTAGTGCATCGTAAATTCTTTTGAAAATTGAAGTGGTAAACTGCATGCTGCCATTCCTCTCCTCGTATCCCAAGTTCAAGTTTATGGATTATCTAAATTCTTCGACCGTCAGACGAGCTGCATTATTCCTGTATACTTCGCTCTTTTACTGAGTGGCAATTTTAAATTCTTACGTTGTCTCCAAACATTACTACATCTTTCGTTGATTTTAATGGATCTCTCCCTTGTGCCAGCATTTTCCCTAGATCTCCGATTTGAGTTCACCTTCCTTCCTTCTTATATGTTTCTACAGTTTTCAGAAAAATTATGAAACATGTCACTAACGCTAGATTTTTCTCAGTTTGTTCTGGGCGAAACAGTAAAAATTTTATTCCATACACCAACACCAACCGTGTGTAAGAGTAGAAGTTACTAACAGTATTCCTATTACTTTTAATTAAAAAGAAAACATATTCCTGGATGGCATCTCATTTCATAGGAAGCAGTTTTCTTAGGTGTTACTATTTATATATATATATATATATATAATCTAGTGAAAAGCAACAGTTCATGAACTTATCCATGAAAATCCACAGATGTGACTGTGGATTTTCATGGATGAGTTCATGAACTTTGGTTCTTTTCTCTAAATTATATATTTATATATTATATACTGTGAAACTTAATTTAATTTTAATTCTTGATAGATTGAATTTAATTGAATTTTTACCTGTAAATTTGGATTTTTATCCCTTATATTATATATATATATATTACACACTGCTAAGTTAAATTAAGAGATACAATAAAACACATTTCTGAAAGCTAAATAAAGATTAGCAATCTGTATTCGAGATTAAGAATAAAAGTAAATATGTTTTTAGTATAGGCACAAGACCAATATATTTCTTAGAGGTGAAGGAGGTAGTAGGGGGGGGGGGAATCGGTCGATACTATCGATCCCTGCACTCGATTGATTGATATTATAGTCTGTCGACCTGCAACGGATGAGAGACTAGTATTTTGCCAAGTATTTTACCTCGACCAAATTTGAACTTGAGTGAATACCTTAGGCGCAGGAGTAGCTATGTGGTAACGCACTATAAACAAAATAAATATTGAATTTACTTTAAAATTGAACGAATTAATGTTACCTGTTCGTTAGTATAAATTAGTGCGGGTTTTCAGAAGTTCCGGATCTTAGGACTCCGGAAAATCGATGTTGTATCTGGAATTATATAGGTATAAAAGAATGAAGAAAACTAAGCTGCTCAACTGATAGAAATAAAGAAAGAATGACGAAGAAAGAAGCAAAGAAATATGGATGGAAGAATAAAAGAACGAAGCGAATAGTAATTTAATGAATGAAATAAGCAATTTTATAGAGATTAAAAGTTTTAAATATGTAGGGTAATTATGTGAAAATAACAAATAAGGAAATACGTAAACCAGGAAAGAAAGAGTTTACAGAAAATAAG